>NW_016107828.1:279781-283225 GCF_001604975.1 Cebus imitator | reverse complement strand
CCCTACCCACACCCGGGATCAAGGCCCGGGCCCTGTTCCGAACCCCCACCCCACACCCGTGACCAAGGCCCTGGCCCTGCCCAGGACCCCCACCACACACCTGTAACCAAGGCCCCAACAGTGTCCCGAACCTCCAACCCCACACCTGTGACCAAGGCCCCGGCCTCACATTTCCCAGAGACACTGAGTTTGGAGGGTCTGTCTGGGGTCGGGCACACGCTGGAAGCGTCAGATACTCAGGGAGGTGTTCACACTCCCTGCCATTTCCTTGTGGATGGTGACGACTCCAAACTATAGCTGTACACTTTCCCTACCCCTGATCAATTTTACCCAAGAAAAGGAAAGCAAAGTCTTTCATTTTCCTTAAGCTTGCTGCCTGATTTCCTGATTCTTTCTCTTGACTGACTACATATACACATATATCAGTCATTTCAAAGTTTAGGTTTCTTCTCCCATTGAAAAGTGTTTTCAGGGATACTATGTTCATGGGTAAGTGTATACCTGTGCTTACAACTGCTTTTTATTTTATTTTATTTTTGATACAGGGTCTAGCTCTATGCAGGCTTGGCACAATCATAGCATACTGCATCCTCCCAACTCCTGGGGTCCCCAAGTCTGGGATTATAGACGGGAGCCACCCTGCCCAGCCTGTGCTTATAATTTTTCCTAATGGCAGTGTTCAAATGCTGACAATTCTGCATTTTGGAAGAAAGCCTCTCCGACTTCCCATAGTTGGTAGACTGTGTATTGCCATCAAGGTTGGGTGCCTTCTTTGTGAAACCTTGTTGCATCCTAGCTTTAAGGGAATTTGCAAGTTAAGTAACTATATTCATTGCAATGTTTTTAAAAAACACTTAACCACATAAGACTGAAATTTCCTTTAATATTAAAAGTATGTACATACTTCAGAAAACTTGCTTACCTGGACAACCTGCCCTGCCCAGTAGGCCATAGTGTACCTGCTTAGGTGTCTGGTTCCTTTACCTCTACAGGTAACCTGCAGAGAGCTTACTCGTGGTCCATAACATTGCTAGGCCCATTGATGTGGTATAAGTCTAGGAATTCTGCCCAAAAATTGGTAGGTTAAACTTCTATCTTTTTCGTCTGTGTCTATATCTGGCAGACATATATGTCTACTACAAAAGAAAGTAATGGGACGGGTTTCTTGGCCCATGCCTGTAATCCCAGCAGTTTAGGAGGCCAAGGCAGGCAGATGGCCAAGGCAGCCTGGGAAATCTGTTCAAGCCCCATTTCTCTAAAAAAAAAAAAAAAGTACAAAAAATTAACCGGGCATGGTGGTGCATGGCTGTGGTCCCAGCTACTCTGGCAGGAGGCTACAGTGAGCTGTGATTATGCCACTGCACTCCAGCCTGGATGACAGAGCAAGACCCTGTCTCAAAAGCAGAAAAAGAAAAAAAAACAAAATCTAAAATGACTACATGTTTTGCTTTCTCTTCATATCATGTGATCCTTTCCAACAATCACCACTGGGCATTTTGTTTCCTCATGATCTTTTTTTTTTATCCAAACCTGTGTTTCAGAAGCAACATCCATTTTTCACCTTGGGATGTGAGGTTAGAACATGATACACATGTTCATGACATTTCTACTTAGACAAGATCAATTTTAAAAAAACATTTTAGTCAAAATTTCTCAAACTATGGTCAGATACTCCCTCATTTCCCACGTCAGGCAGTTACAGATTCTATCAATCCTACCTAAAATCTCTTTTCTTCTCCCCCTCCCCCCAGTGGTTTTGCCTGTTATTACCACTCACCTGCTTTGTTTCGGTAGCATTGCAGTTGGTCTGTGCTACAGTTCATCATTCACAGTGCCAACACACATTTCCTTAAAAAGCCTCCTTACCATCCTGCAATGCGACCTTCACCAGCTCCCTGCTGCCTGCTCTAGAGGATCAAGTCCAAGATCTGCCTGTGGAAAGAAGGCCCTTCACAGACTGTCCCCCGCCTGTCTTCGGCCTTCACACGCTGGCCCCCGCCTGTCTTCACCCCAGCCCATTTCCTTTCTTGCCTTATCCTAAGACACCCTTACCTTCCAGTCACACTTTCCGAGCATTTTTGGAGGCATTGAGGGAGTAGATGAATCTACACTTGAATAAAATACAGACTTTACACTCTAGACTGCACAGTTGACAGAAAGATAAGTCCACAGTTCATCGTGTGGAAAGTCCTATACAAAAGAAATGAAGAGGTGACCCAGCTCCAGATGCTGCGCTGGGCGTCGAACGCGGACTTACAGGCAGTTGATTTCCCTTCTGGGTCCCATTATTAGCACTCTGTTGAACGTCATCATGTCATATGATTTTCAGCCAACCGCCATCTCAAATAAATGGTCGGGGCCCCAAGGGCAGAGATGGTGAGCACAGTGATCTCGGGACAAAGTCTCTACCTAATGAATACAGCGTGAATATTTCTCTAGCAAAGGCCTACGTTTCAACCGGTATCTGAGAACATTCTTTTCTCTGTTTTTTTGAGTCTCCCTCTGTCTCCAGGCTGGAGTGCAGTGGCGCAATGTCGGCTCACTGCAACCTGCGCCTACCAGGTTCAAGCAATTCTCCTGACTCAGCCTCCTGAGTAGTTGGGATTATAGGCATGCACCATGACACCCAGCTAACTTTTGTATTTTTTTGTTTTATTAGAGACAGAGTTTCACCATGTTGGTCAGGCTGGTCTCGAACTCCTAACCTCAAATGATTCACCCACCTTGGCTTCCGAAAGTACTGGGATTACAGGCGAACATTCTTTTCTTTTATCCCCAACCATTTTCTGTGAAAAAATAAACACTACTTCTCAATTGTGTAACCACACTGCTCAAAAATTTATTTCTAATGATTTAGGACGATTCCTTTGCCCATGAATTAAACAAATATTCACTGAGCACCTACTTGGTCTCGGGGACTGCTAATGCTGCAAAGACCAGGGGAGAGTCACAGGTGAGAAGCAGGTGACCAGGCTATGAGGGAGGGAGGGTGAGGGCCTGCAGAGTGCTCGGGCGGCTCAGAAGCGGGGTCCAAGCCAACTTGGGAAGGAACCAAAAAACAATGACTAAGCTAGGGCCAGAGACAAACCATCCATGAGAAGGAACACAGGTGGAAAGAAAGAGGCAGTGAGTCAAGATTTACTGTAAGGCAGGCCAGATGCGGTGGCTCACGCGTGTAATCCCAGCACTTTGGGAGGCCGAGGCTGGTGAATCACCTTAGGTCAGGAGTTCAAGACCAGCCTGGCCAACATGGTGAAACCCCTGTCTCTCCTAACAATACAAAAAAAATTAGCTGGGCGTGGTGATGGGTGCCTATAATCCCAGCTACTTGTGAGGCTGAGACAGGAGAATCACTTGAACTTGGGAGGTGGAGGTTGCAGTGAGCCAAGATCGCACCATTGCACTCCAGCCTAGGCAACAGGAGTGAAACTCTGTCTCAAAAAA
>NW_016107828.1:273176-279765 GCF_001604975.1 Cebus imitator | reverse complement strand
AGCACTTTGGGAGGCCGAGGCAAGCAGATCACAATGTCAGGAGTTCAAGACCAGCATGGCCAATGTGGTGAAACCCCATCTCAACTAAAAATACAAAATTAGCTGGGCATGGTGGCAAAAACCTATAATCCCAGCTACTTGGGAGAATGAGGCAGGAGAATCGCTTGAACCCGGGAAGCGGAGGTTTCAGTGAGCCGAGACTGCACCATTGCACTCCAGCCTGGACAACAGAGAAAGACTCCATCTCGGAAAAAAAAAAAAAAAAAAAAAAGGAAAAAAGATTTACTATGAGGCAAGAGAGGCCCTCAGAAGGTTTTGCTGTAGAGTATCTGCGGCCACAAAAGCCACTCAAATAGAAACACAATAAGGAACTGGCCTAGGCAAATTAGGTGGTAGTCTTAAAATGAAGAACGATGGTAATACATTTGAGTACTTTGCGTAAAAAAGAATGCATGAGCTTTTACAGATACTAAGAAATATGCATGAGTGGGTAAGTAAAAAAAATAGCAATGAGGAAGTGAAAAGGAAAGCTCTTTGCAGTAAAACGCTGACTAATATATGAAGAAGAGATTTTTTTCATTTTTATTTTTGGAGAGAGTCTTGCTCTCTCACCCAGGCTGGAGTGCAGTGGCGCAATCCAAGCTCACTGTAGTCTCGGCCTTGAGCTCAAGTGGTCCTCCCGCCTCAGCTTCCCAAGTAGCTAGGACTATAGGCATGCACCACCATGCCCAGCTAACTTTTGCATTTTTTGTAGAGATGAGATCTCATCATGTTGCTCAGGCTGGTCTCGAACTCCTGGGCTGAGGCAATCCACTTACTTCAGCCTCCCAAAATGCTGGGATTACAGGTATGAGTCACCACACCTGGCCAGAATGATCAGAATTCTGGCAGGAGTCACAAAATGAGTGCTAAAATCACTGGGTGAGATTCTGTGGAGGATATAGGTTATGTACACCACCTCAAAGCTTATTAATTTCTTGTGGCTTATTAATTTCAAAGGGAAAGGAGCATTTTTACAGTGAAAAAGTATGTTTGGCCCCCCTCTGAATCAAGTAATCAAAGTTAGCATCACTAATAATGATGGCCTGACCCCTCGTCCCCACACCACTATGTGCCTGCCTCAGTTATGCGGTATTCCAGCTAAAATTCACAAACTTATGAGGAACAATCAGGCAAACTCAAATCGAAGGACATTCTGCGAAACAAATGTTTAAAAATGTCAAGGCCATAAAAGACAATGAATAGTTGAGGAAGTTTTCCAAATTAGAGTAAGGTGACAACTCAAAGCATGGCAAATGCAATCCCAGATCAGCTGTGAGATCAGAGTCAATGTTCGCTGTGATTAACATTACTGGAGTTTTCTCTTTTCTTTTCTTTCTTTTTTTTTCTTTTGAGACAGTCTTGCTCTGTCATCCAGGCTGGAATGCACTGGTGTGAGCTCAGCTCACTGCAGCCTTTGCTTCTCGGGTTCAAGTGATTCTCATGCCTCAGCCTCCAGAGTAGCTGGGACTACAGGCGCACACCACCACACCTGGCTAACTTTTGTATTTTCAGTAGGGATAGGGTTTCTTTGCGTTGTCCAGGCTGCTCTTGAACTCCTGGCCTCAAGTGATCCACCTGCCTCAGCCTCCCAAAGTGATGGGATTACAGGTATGGGACAGTATGCCCGGTTTGGGATTTGAATATGAAGTGTATGTCAGTCTTCTAACCAAGGCTAAATTTCTTAAATTGGTTTGTTGTTTTATGGTTATGTAAGAGAATGTCTTTGATCTTAGGAGATATCAATTAATTATTTAGGACTGAGGGGTTAAGATATCTGCAAGTTTCTGTCAAAAAGTTTAGTGAAATATACACATACATATGAATGTGTGTGTCCGTATATATGTGTGTGTATATACATCTCTCTCTCTCTCTCAGAGAACATATCAAAACTTTAATTGGTAAATCTATGGGTAGGGTATATAAGTGGTTGCAGTTTGTCTGTAAATTTGTAATTCTTCAAAATAGAAAGTTATCTTGTAGAGACACATACTGCAGAATGACATGATATTATGTTTAGGGTTTTCTTCAAAATAACCTAAAGAGGAAGCAGTTGGTAGAGACAGGTAAAAAATAATGGACAAGCTGGTATGGTGAAAATTGTCGAAGCTGGGTATGATGGGTACAGGCGGGGTTCCTGAAACTGTTTTTCCTGCTTTTACATGTTTTAAATTCCCCATGACAATAAAAATATAGTAAGAGATGGAGGATTTTAATTCATCATAGACATTCCATGACAGAGTATGGCTAAAAAGCAGTCAGAGAAGACTCCACTCTTCCCGGCTGGAGGAAAGAGCTCTGAGTCTCCCAGCCTGGGAAGCCAGGGAGGCTAGATTGGAGTTGAACGGGTGAGTCCAGCCCAGATCTGGAAGGTGCAGTCTCGGTGGGAGGGGATGGCACAGGAAGGAGCAGCCAGCGACGAAAGAACCACATACCACACGGGTTCTGCATGAATGTGGAATTTTGGAAAGACCCTCTCTAGGCAGAGCTGAGAAACTTTGCCGAGGAGTGCTTTGTAACTCTCTGGGACTACAGCCTTTGCAGAAACCCGCGTTAAAGACCTAGGCTGCCCTGGAACAGCTTCTTGCAGCTGGATGTGTGTTTCCCTTGAAACTAACACCGCTCTGGCCTAAGATGTCTGAGGCTGCAGCTTATATTCATGTGATTTCTCACAGAAACCTGCTGGGGTGTTTACATAGCACCTGTCTGCACATAGGCATAAAATTATCTTCTAGGTCTGAGGAGAGACGTCACCTGCACCTTGATGACCTGCCTGGCCATAGCCCTCATAAAGAGGAGGAATGAGTTAATGAGACATAAGATTTGGGAAAGACTCCCCAGTTGAGGATTGGATGTTTCAGGAAGAGGAGAGAACCAGACTTCATAAGCTCCTGGAGAACTAGCAAAGTGGACTTTAATTCAACATCTCTAGAGGTTGTACCTTTTTTTTTTTTGAGACAGAGTATTGCTCTGTCGCCCAGGCTGGAGTGCCGTGGCATGATCTCAGTTCATTGCAACCTCTGCCTCCCAGGTTCAAGGGGTTCTAGTTTCCTCAGCCTCCTGAGTAGCTGGGATTACAGGTGCATGACACCATGCCCAGCAATTTTTGTATTTTTAGCAGAGATGGGGTTTCACCATGTTGACCAGGCTGGTCTCTAACTCCTGACCTCAAGTGATTCACCCACCTTGGCCTCCCAAAGTGCTGGGATTACAGGTGTGAGCCACTGTGCCCGGCCTCGAGAGTCCTTTCTGAAACCACAAATGGGCACTTTGCCTGCTGTGTGTTACTCTGGGACTCAACCAGCCTCCCTCCTCCTGATGCGTGTGGAGCGTCTTTACAGGACAGCAAGCATTTGAACATATGCAAGAGGATGACCTGGGGCCAGGGATTGTTTCATTTTGTCTTTTGAGGATAGGGTCTCACTCTGTCACCTAGGCGGGAGTGCAGCCGTGCCATCATGGCTCACTGCAGCCTGGACCTTCTGGGTTCAAAGCATCCTCCCACCTCAGCCTTCTGAGTAGCTGGGACCACTGGCATGTGCCACCACATGGGGCTAGTTTTTGGCCTCCATTCTGAATAGTTATGATTTCTGTTGAACTCTTTTCCCAAGAGGTGATTGGGTGAACTGAGACTGACATTACAAAGAATTTTTAAAGCCAGATTGTGAAGAAGGCAGTGGGCAGCAAGGGTGGTGGAGTGGAGGGATGGTTCAGGAGGGGCTGGGTCAGGAGGGCCGGGGCCAGAGGGGCCGGGGCAGGAGGGCTGGGGCAGGAGGGCCTGGGGCAGGAGGGTCTGGCCAGGAGGGCCGGGGCAGGAGGAGCCAGGGCAGGAGGGTCAGGGCAGGAGGGGCCGGGGCAGGAGGGTCTGGGGCAGGAGGGCCCAGGTCAGGAGGGCCCGGGGAGCACAGCGGCATTTCTGGGGTAATTGTTTCTACTTCGCAGCCTTCTTCGTGATGTTCATGTAAGCTCCACGACATCAGCGCTGCTGCTTTATCCCCTGCACCTGATACAGGCACCATCAAAGCTCACTGCAGTCTCAGTGGGACACGTACCCTGCAGTCCTACAGGGCCACGGAAAATACAGACAAACACAAATAGCATGATTCAAAAAGAAAAAGAGGTCTTACTGGTGTATAACAAAGGGAATTAGGCAGAAATGAACCAAAGAAACATTGAATTTTGAGGTCAGACTTGTCTGTTTCTTTAGAGTTCTCAATAAAGTACTGAAGATTGGCTGCACTAATTATTTTTTGAGAAGGAGTCTCGCTCTCGTTGCCCAGACTGGAGTGCAATGGCGCAATCTCGGCTCACTGCAGCCTCCGCCTCCTGGGTTCAAGAGATTCTTGTGCCTCAGCCTCCCGAATAGCTGGGATTACAGGCATGCACCACCATGCCCAGCTAGTTTTTGTATTATTAGTAGAGATGGGGTTTCTCCATGTTGGTCAGGTTGGTCCTCGAACTCCCGACCTCGGGAGATCATCCGCCTCCGCCTCCCGAAGTGCTGGGATTATAGGTGTGAGCCACCAGGCCAGGCCGCGCTGCACTAATTATTTACTTACTTGTTACCATGTAGCCAAGGACTTTTTAAAACTTCACCATTCACCTGCTACCAACCTCTGAACAGTGGCTATGTTTGTATCTATAGTTACCAAAATTGTAGGTGGGGAAGTCTAAATATTCCTATTAAAGACAGTTGTATGCAAGGCCTGGCTGGTGAGGCCCGTCTCCTGTTTTCACCACAAGGAGAACCTGGACATCTTGGTTCAACATCATCAGCTGGGGTATGGCTCTTAGAAAAGGTTGGGGGGGTCTTGGAACTGGCAGATTTGGGTTTGCATCTCAACCCCCAGCTCGCCCTTTCCCTGTCACCCCCAGGTCTCTGCTTCCCCATCTGCATGGGACAGACCTGGCGTTGCCGTGCAGCTGCCGGCGTGAAGAACAGCGTGGCCTACGTGCCTGCCACTCAGCCAGCGCTGAGGAAGCAGCACTCCTTTTCTGCCAGCGCCGGTGCCGGGCAAACCCCGGCCATGGGCATCTGCTCTCAGCCCCACGCGAGTAGGGGCTCTGCCCCCGCCCCATCCTGGTCTCCACCTGTGACTCACTTTTCCTGCTGCCTTCAGTTTTGAGTCCCTGTTTCCATCTCAAAGTCCTGGCCCCAAGTTCCAGTTTCCATTTCTGGTGTTCTTTGATTTCTAATTAAATCCAGTCCATAAATGGGTGGTCAAAGTCAGCATCTAAAGGCCGATTCTCTGACACTCTGAAGCTAGGGAGTGCATTACAGTCCAAGTTGTACATACAATTAATGGCCAGGAAACTGCTGATAGTCTTTAATAAATGTTAGCAATTTGGAATTCAAGCAATGTTTGTTGATACTTACGTTTATGGATTTCAAAATGTCTCCTTTTTTATATATATTGCAAAAAATATAAGTAAGTATAGATTATAACCATGTTTATAATTCATATTTTATAAACATTTTTAAACATAATTTAAAGACATTTTAAGGCTGGGCATGGTGGCTCACGCCTGTAATCCCAGCACTTTGGGAGGTCAAGGTAGGCAGATCACTTGGGGTCAGGAGTTCGAGACCAGCCTAGCCAAGGTGGTGACACCCCATCTATACTAAAACTACAAATATTAGCTGGGTGTGGTGGCAGGCACCTGTAGTCCCAGCTACTCAGGAGGCTGAGGCAGGAGAATCGCTTGAACCCAGGAGGCAGAGGTTGCAGTGAGCCGAGATCATGCCACTGCACTCCAGCTTGGGTGACAGAGTGAGACTCTGTCTCAAAAAAGGAGGCATTTTAGCATTACTATCTGCTATAAACTGAATGTATGTGTCCCTCCACAAATTCCTTTGTTCATGCCCTAACCCCCACCATGGCTCTCCCTTGAATAAGAAAGTAATTATAGTTAGTTAAGGCCATGAGGGTGAGTCCCTGATCCAATGGGATTGTGTCCTTATAAGAAGAGACAGCAGAGCCCTCTGTCTTCAGAAGACACAGCAAGAAGCTGTCATCTGTGTGCCAGGAAGAGGCCCTCAGCAGGAACAGCCTTGATGGGGTCCTGGTCTCAGACTCCCAGCCTCCAGAGCTGCAAGAACATAAGCCCAGCCTGTGGCGTTTTGTTAGGGCAGGTGGAGTAGATGCATATCCATGCGGTGGTGTGTCCATGAGCCTTCTGAACATCTTGAATTGAAGTTAACTTACAGCCAGGAAAAACTCCGTTACAGCAGGCTGAATCCCGGAAGGAAGCTCTCTCTATGGATATTGTTTGCTGCCACTTCTTCACATGTATCATTTCCTGGTTGATACCACATCACAGAATACTGAAAATCAACTAGTAAACATAAAAATGGGCTTTTAAACATTATGCATTCTGTCTGAAAATGTCTGGGGAGGCCTTCGCCCCCCTTTCCCATCTATGGAAACACTTTCCAGGGGCTGCACGTTCTGCGTCAGCTCCTCATTCCATCAGGTGGCTGTGAAGTGAAAATACAAAGACTCGTAAATTGTCTGATTAGGGAATAACTGCGATTTTTTTTTTTTTTTTT
>NW_016107828.1:268355-273075 GCF_001604975.1 Cebus imitator | reverse complement strand
GACGGGGTTTCACCATGTTGACCAGGATGGTCTCGATCTCTTGACCTCGTGATCCACCCGCCTCGGCCTCCCAAAGTGCTGGGATTACAGGCTTGAGCCACCGCGCCCGGCCATAACTGCGATTTTTAAAGTGGCATTTGTCCAAAAGGATGTCGAAAGGTAAGCAAGTTACTTTCCTGATTAACTTTCAGGGCAATTAGAGTAGCAGTTTCTCCACTTATTCTCCAGTTATGAGAGAATCTCATAAGGTCAGGGAAGAGGCCTTTCCTTTAAACTCTGTCTTCTAATTCAGTGTGGTGACATGATTGGGGTTGGGCCCATCTCTGTCTCTCTAACTCTTGGCAAGTATTTAACCTCCTTGGGGCTTGTTCCTTCCATCTGTCGAATGAAATACTGAACTAGAAACTGTACTGTGACTAACAGAGCAGTTATATATATTTTTTTTATCTTGAAAGTTCATCTCCCTCTTCCATCTTGCCACCTCCCTCTTCTTTGTAGAACACATTCAGTGAGGACTGGAATCAAAGGCGCCTAGCCATGAGAAGTTTCAAACTTTTCACTCTGAAACACTTTTTTTTTAGCAAGCGTGAGCCAGTGTGCCCAGCCAGAAGCACTTTTATCTGCTGATCTCCAGAAGTAAACCTGTTTCAGAGTGACAAGGAAGCAAGGCAGCATTTCGTCATCTGTGTGCCTTGCCAGTTCTCGCCAACAAACAAACAAAAGTTCTGTTCTGCTTCTTTCAGCCATGGAAGATATAAGGCACAGTTCCATTCAGAAAGACAAACAGCGAATGTGCTGTGGACCTCGGGGCAGGACGGCCAGTGAGTGACTCACATATTCTGAGGCCACCACAGCCCTCCTCCAGGCAGTCAGGACACACCACGCAGCACCAGGAAGGACGAAAGACGTGACAGCCTGCTATAACAGAACAAAACATCCTGCGGCCCTGGAAGGAGGAGGCTGAGGAGGCTCTGGTTTTCTTTACTGACTGATGAAAGACAGTCTCACTCTGTCACCCAGGCTGGAGTGCAGTGACATGATCTTGACTCCCTGCAACCTCCACCTCCTGGGTTCAGCGATTCTCCTGCCTCAGCCTCCTGAGTAGCTGGGATTACAGGCGTGCACCACCATGCCTGGCTAATTTTTGTATTTTTAGTAGAGACAGGGTTTCACCATGTTGGCCAGGCTGGTCTTGAACTCCTGACCTCAGGTGATTCACTCACCTCAGCCTCCCCAAGTGTTGGGATGACAGGCGTGAGCCACCGCGCCTGGCCTCAGTGGTCGCATCTTGCACAGTTAGGGGACACCATCAGGCTCCTGACACATGGCCCGGGCACAGCCGCCCATCTCCACGGGGCCTCCTTAGCCTCTAAAGCCACGGCACCTCTCTCCCGTCCCTGACTCCTCCTCGGCCCTGCTAGGGTCTTTGCTGCTATACTTTTGTCATTTCAAGAACGTTCCACAAATGGAATCTCATGGTATGGAAGCTTTTGGTCTGGACTGCCTTCACCAGGGCAATCCTCAGATGGTTTGTTCAGGCCGTGCCGTCTGTGCCCACAGCTCGTGCCTTTTCACCGCAGAGTATATTCCGTAGTGTGGGTTTACCACCGGCTGCATCACCACACATTCACTCAAGGCCATCTTTGTAGCTTCCAGGTTTTGGCCATTATGAATAAAGCTACTATGAACAGTTGTGTGCAAATTTTCCTCATTTCCTCCCAGATGAATGCCCTGGCCTGAGGTTGCTGGGCCCTGCTGTGGTTGCATGTTTAGTTAAATTGCCGAACTGTTTTCCAGAGCGGCTGTAGCATCTCCCATTCCCACCAGCCATGCATGAGTGATCTGTTCTCCGCATCCTCAGCAGCGTGCAGTGTCACTGTCACCTTCAGTCGTTCAGATGCACCTGCAGTGCTATCTCGTGCTGGTTTTCATTTGCATTTCCCTCAGGGCCCATTATGTTGGGTATCATTCTCTCGACATCTCTTCTTGTGCTTATTTGCCATTCATCTTCTGTTTGGTGAAATGTTTTTTCCTGTCTTTTGCCCATTTTTCTAATTGGACGGCACTTTCTTTTTTGACGCAGCGTTTCCCTGTGTTGCTGAGGCTGGAGTGCAGTGGTAGCTCTGTGCATCCTCAGCCTTCCAAGTAGCTGGCACTACAGGTGCATGCCACCCTGCCCAGCTAACTCTTGTTTTTTCCGTAGAGTCAAGGTTTTGCCATGTTGCCCATGCTGGTCTCAAACTCCACAGCTCAAGCAATCCTCCTTGGCCTTCCAAAGTGCTGGAATTACAGGAGTGAGCCACTGTGACTGGCCTTTGCTTTTTTTTTTTCATAAGTTTTGAGAGTTCTTTGTATATTTGGGGCACTAGTCTTTGTTGGATGTGTAGTTTGAATATATTCAGAATATTTTCTCTCTGTAGATTGTCTTTTCAACTTCTTAACATGGTCTTTTGCAGAGCCACGGTTTTTATTTTTTGTGAAGTCCAATTTTTCATTTTTTCCTTTTATATATTATGATGCTGGTATGAAGTCTAAGAAGTCTTTTCTCAGTCTTCAATCCCAGATATTTTCTCTGTTTACTTTCTAAAAGGTTTATAGTTTTGCATTTCACATTTAAGTCTGTGATCCATTTTGAAATTAAGTATATTGAGTCCATCATTTTATTCTTCTTCAAAATTGCTTTAGCTACACTAGTTCCTTTGTCTGTACATATGGATTTTAGAACAATCTCTATATCTGCATATTTGCTCGCATTTCAATCGGAATTGCATAAATCTATATATCAGTTGGGGAAAATTGATATTTTTGCTACAGTGAATCTTCCAATTCATGAATCTGCATCTCTCTATTTACTTAGGTTTTCTTTGATTTCTTTCATTGGCATTTTGTAGTGTTCAGCATATAGATCCTGTACATGTCTTAGATTTATACCTAAGTATTTTTTGAGTGACTGTAAATAATATTGTATATTACTTTTAGTGTCTTTGTATTCATTACTAGTATATAGAAATATTGTTGAATTTTGTATGTTTGTCATGTATTCTGTGATCCTGATGAACTCACTTGTTAGTTGTAGGAGTTTTTTTTTGAGATTCCTTGGGATTTTCTGTGTGGACAATCATGCCATCTGCAAACAGAACTCACTCCCTCCCTCCCTTCCTCCCTTCCTTCCTTCCTTCCTTCCTTCCTTCTTCCTTCCTTCCTTCCTTCCTTCCCTTCCTCCCTCCCTCCCTCCCTCCCTCCTTCTTTCCTTCCTTGCTTCCTTCTTTCCTTCCTTCCTTTTTGCCTGCCTGCCTGCCTTTTCCTGTCTGCCTTCCTTCTCTCTCTCTTTCCTCCTTTCTTCTTTTCCTTTTATTTCCTTTTTTTGCCTTATTGCAATAGCTAGGACTCCCAGCAGCATGTTGAATAGAGTGGTGATAATGGACATCCTTGCCTTGTTCTTGATCTTAGCCTGGGGCTTTCAGTCTTGTCTATTAAGTATCCTGTTAGCTGCAGGTGTTTTATAGATGTTCTTTATTAAATTGAGGAAGCTCCCCTTTATTTATATTTTTTAACAGTTTTTTAGGCTGGGCACAGTGGCTCACACCTGTAATCCCAGCACTTTGGGAGGCCGAGGCAGGTGGATCAGCTGAGGTCAGGAGTTTGAGACCAGCCTAGCCAACATGGTGAAACCTTGTCTCTACTAAAAATGCAAAAATTAGCCAGGCTGGTGGCTCGTGCCTATAATCCCAGTTACTCAGGAGGCTGAGGCAGGAGAATCACTTGAACCCAGGAGGCGGAGGTTGCAGTGAGCTGAGATTGCGCCACTGCACTCCAGACTGGGTGATGGAGCAAGGCTCTGTCTCAAAAAACAAACAAACAAACACACAAGAAAAGCAGCATGAATGGAAGGGCTGGGATGGGCACGACTAGCTGTGCTCCTAGTGCAGGTGCGGCACCTGTCAGGAGGCTGTGCAGGGGATGGCAGGCATCTGTATCCCGCCGGGCTGTGCTCCACGCGAACCCTGTGTGCTGGTGAGGCTTCCTGAACAGCCCAGTCTTGCACAGAAGCCTGGCTTCTTTGGCTAATGCCTGCACACTCATGCCAGCCTCTCTCCCACTCTCCCCGGCCCTGGGCCTTCCTCTCCTCATGCTCTTCCTGGAGCTGCACTGTTGCTTCCTGCAGCTTCAAAGGCCATCTGTTGTCCACTTTTGCCACTGTGAGCCGCCTTCTTGTGCCTTCTTCCAGGAAGTGAATTTCTGTTGAAATTAGGTCTGAGGACTGCGCATCCCTCCCCAAGGGATCAACCCTATTGTCTGGGTCAGCTCTCTCCTCCTCTACCCGACTCCCCTTGTTTACCTCCTCACCACCACAGCTCCTGCAGAAATGGAGCCAGCATGCACTCCGATGGAGAGTAAAACCATGCCATTTCTCCAAGTTCATCTACATATCATTAACATGGCCCCTGGTCTGTTGGCATTGTTACCTAAAGTACCGTTTTGTTCCTGTATTTTAATCTCTGAGTGACACAGAGAATCTTACAGGCTTCATTTCACCCATAGTGTCTCTGATAGACACTGTCCATACAGCACTGTCCATCCTCTTTCCGGATTTGCTGAATGAATGTACGAATATGATTGAAGTAAGGGACAATTGTGGAGTGAATTTAGACAGAAAGATTTGGAAAAATTGTGCTAATCTGAATCTTAGAGCACAAGGACACAGACAGCCTAGTCACGC
>NW_016107828.1:265127-267558 GCF_001604975.1 Cebus imitator | reverse complement strand
CACACAGACGTACACACGAGGACACACATCGAGCCCTCACCTTCCCCAGCTCTCTCCTTAAAGTTGACCAAAAATGATTTTTACTGCATTGCAATAGAATCTTTTACTTTAAAATATAAGCCTTCTTTTTAACCCATTTGTCTGAGATTGCAATTTTTTGAATTTTTGCAATTTGACCTTGGTGATGACCTTGGGCAGTAAGATATAAATAACTCCCATGTGCTTAGCGTTCCAATAATGGAACACTAGTCATAAATGCTTAAGAGCTCAGCCAAGACCCGCCTTACAAAAAATGTCTAACTTTGGGAGTGCTGGCATTGTACTTTTTTTGTTTTGAGACAGAGATTTGCTCTTGTTGCCCAGGTTGGAGTGCAGTGGTGCAATCTCAGCTCCCTGCAACCTCCACCTCCCGAGTTCAAGTGAGTCTCCTGCCTCAGCCTCCTGAGCAGCTGGGATTACAGGCATGTGCCACTACGCCTGGCTAATTTTGTATTTTTAGTAGGGACGGGGTTTCACCATGTTGGCCAGGCTGGTCTCAAACTCCTGACCTCAGGTGATCTGTCTGCCTTGGCCTCCCAAAGTGCTGGGATGACAGGCGTGAGCCACAGTGCCCAGCCTGGTTTGTTATCAGGGTAAAGGGCTGTGCGGCCTTTCAGACTCAAGGTACTGGTGGGTGTGGACCAGGCAGTGAGGCCAGCCTGGTTGGGGGTGCGTTTGGGCCCAACACCACCCGGTGTGGACTCTGAACAGCAGCCCCGGGGGATCCACACTTGCTGAGGGTCTTTGCTGCTCTACACCTGTGGCACTGCAGAAATTGGATGGGTGGCGGGTTTAATTTGCCCCGGGTTGCAGTGTGAGAGCACTGATACTGAATAATTATGCAGAGAAACAACCTACATGGACACACAGTTTTATCTTGTTGGTTTTTACATTCTGGCTGTAAACACCTCATACTCTTTCATCACAACAGAAATTCATGGTAAAGAAGCAAGTGATCCCAGGGCCACGTGACATACCTACTGAGGACACACGCAGCAGCTGAGGACAGGACAGAGATTACTGCAGAGAGCAGCCGCAAGGCAGCTGCCAGCGCCGTCCTGCTCCAAGGGGCTGCAGGGGTCCAGAGGGGAGCAATGGAAACCGCCCTCTCTCATCACAACGTCCTACGGCTTAATTTACAGAACGTGGGCCTCTGTTTACAACAGCACCTCGCTAGGCTTTGTTAGATATCAGCATTGCTGGTCGGACACAGTGGCTCACGCCTGTAATCCCAACACTTTGGGAGGCCGAGGCGGGTAGGTCACCTGAGGTCAGGAGTCCAAGACCAGCCTGGCCAACGTGGTAAAACCCTGTCTCTACTAAAAATACAAAAATTAGCCAGGTGTGGTGGTGCATGTCTGTAATCCCAGCTACTTGGGAGGCTGAGACAGGTGAATCGCTTGAACCTGGGAGGCGGAAGTTGCAGTGAGCCGAGATTGTGCCACTGCACTCCAGTCTGGGCAAGAGCAAAACTCCGTCTCCAAAAAAAGAAAGAAATCAGCATTGCCTGCCTGCCAGATGTTCCTACAGGGCTGGGTCACAGACAGCAGGACTCCAGTTTCTCTATGGGAACCCACGGGCAGCCCTGCTCCTTAGCCCACGTCAAGCAGGGGCGCCCCAGGCCTTCTATTCCTGCCCCAGAGACAGAAGCTGCAGTGGTGAGCTCCCTGAGAAAGCCTCAAAGCATCACTGAGGTCCCTTCTGCTCGGAAGAGACTGCGTCGGACCCCGCGGGAAGTGTTTCTGTGTGAGGCTGCCGTGCACAGCTGGCTGCCTGGGGCTGGCCGCTCCCAGAGGACAGGGACCTGGCAGCCCCGGATGTGAGTGACAGCTGTCCGGCCTCCTTTCCTGCGCAGCATTTCACTTAATTACAGCATAACACTAAACCACAGCCTCCAGACACTCACGCTGAGCAGGTGTGTGGGAATTTTGCTGTCAGTGGGAGCCACTTGAAGGAAATAAGTGGATTTACCTTTAGGGTTTGCAGCTGTAGACTAACAACACTGCTATTAAAGACTCTGCACTTGGCTCCATGATGGACTATCTTCCATCTTCCCTCTGCCTCTATTCCAGCCCGCGTACCCACCCCTAACCGGGACAGAACAAGTCCCAAGAGGACTGTGCACCCACGATTTCTTCCTTCTGTGTCTTCACACCTCCTCACTGTTTGTGTGTCCACACCTCCTCGTTGGTCGCATGCTCACGTCTCCTTGCTATTTATGTGTTCACACCTCCTCACTGGTTACATGTTCACACCTCCTCGTTGGTTGTGTGTTCACACTTCCTTGTTGGTTGTGTGTTCACACCTCCTTGCTGGTTACATGTTCACACCTCTTCATTGCTTGTGTGTTCACACTTCCTCGTTGGTTGTGTGTTCACACCTCTGCATCAGT
>NW_016107828.1:244878-264662 GCF_001604975.1 Cebus imitator | reverse complement strand
TTACATGTTCACACCTCCTTGCTGGTTACGTGTTCACACCTCTTCATTGCTTGTGTGTTCACACTTCCTCGTTGGTTGTGTGTTCACACCTCCTAGCTATTTACATGTGTGGCATGAGTGGGAGCAGAGCTATTCAGGGCACAGGCTGGGCGCATTCGCTCGGTGGTGGGTCGACACATGCGTGGCAAGTGCCTCCTCCCCACACTTCCCAGAGACAGCTCCCACCCACGGACACTCTCCCAGCGGCTCTGATGCTCCTCCCAACAGCAGGTCCACATTCCCTCCCTCTTCACCCTAGTGGGCTTCCGAGGTTGGTGGAGGTAATGCTCCTACCTCTGAACTGAGGGCCCCACCCCTGCCTCACTTCAGTCTGCCCTGTCCCCTCACTCCGGCCAGGACTGTCGCCTGTGGGGGCCCATAGCACAGGCGCCAGGCAGGCTGCAGGAGGGCAGCTTACGCAGGTACCTGAATACACTGCCAGGTCATTCTTCCTTGTCCCCAATCCCCAAGGGATTAGAAGTGTTTCTGGCACTTCCATGTTTCCTGAGCTGACTCCCCGTTCTGTGATGTTGGTACCAGTCATTGATAAGCCTCTGAAATGCTGCTGATCGGGCTGTGCCATCACTCCTGACACTAAGACCTTCAATTCAGTCGTTGCCTCTTCATAAGACAGTCCACGGCCCCTCCACATGCATCTCCACCTGTTGCCAGAACGGGGAGTTTATGTTTTCTGACACTCTGGGTCCTAAGGAGCTTTTCCGGGCTGCCTGACTTCAATATCCAAGAGCTTAGTGTTCTTTCTGCTTTAAGTTGTAGCAGGAAATAAACAAAGTAAAGGCAGCCCTGTCCACTGGAATAACTTGAAGCTGCACTGTTAATTAAGAACAAACCAACTATAATCCTTTGAAAATCCTGGCAGAAGGGAAACTACCGTTCCCCAGGCCGTTCGGAAACCTGGGGCTTGAGTTCCTCCTGTTCCTCCCATCTGAAGTGACCGCCCCTGCTGCTGAGCCTCCCTCCCTCACACCCTGGCCCCACAGTTCAAGGCTCCCACTTCCCACCCCAGGGCCCGCCAGGCACCCCGCACAGGTAGGGGCGGTGGGGACGCAGGCTCTGCAGGACAGGGGGCCCCCTGCCAGGTTTCCAGCCTAATCCACCCACCTTTTTGCATAGAAACTCTGGGAGCTGACTCAGAAGGCAATGACTCCGTGAGCCCTGAGAGATTCTATCAAATTACACACAAGCCAACCCCTACGGCGGAGTGTGACGGAAGCCTGGAACTGGCTGTACAGCACAAACCGCAGAGTTATGTTATCGGACTGTGTGCCCTGGAGTACACCTGTGTCTAAGGGGTTCATGCAGTGCCGTCTCACTCAGAAATTCTCAGTCTAAAAGACAAGCACTAGGCGGGTTCTGACTGCACTGCTCCCTGGAGTGGGCTGTGGGCTGCAGGAACCGGGGCTCCCACACCTGTTGCTAGGGCCACGGTTGGTTAGCTGAAAGGGAAGTCTCTCGAGGCCTGAGGGAGGTGGCTTGGAGCCATGCCCGGGGGGTCAGGAGAAGGGTAAAGAGGAGACGCCGCAGGAGCTGTAAGTTGGGCAGGAAGGCATGAGGTATAATGTAGGCAGGTACTGAAAAAGAGCTTGACGTCGCCGAGGCCTCGTCTGCAGCCTGAGATGGGGTCATCAGTTTGCTCCTTTAGATTCCGTCATTCTGTGCCGAGAATGGACTCCAAATGGGAAAACAACAAAGCCTCAAATCCCAAACCAGCAGCCCTGCTCACTGTTCACAAGCACTTCTGTGATGGGGACGGAGGGCAAGCTGGTCCTTCTCCTGACCCTCTTCTTATTTTTATTTTTGAGACAGAGTTTTGCTCTGTCGCCCAGGCTGGAGTGTAGTGGCACAATCTCAGCTCACTGCAACCTTTACCTCCCAGGTTCAAGCGGTTCTCCAGCCTCCGCCTCCTGAGTAGCTGAGACTACGGCACCCACCACCATACTAGGCTGGTTTTTGTCTTATTTTTAGTAGAGACAGGGTTTCACTATGTTGGTCAGGCTGGTCTTGAACTCCTGATCTCAAGTGATCCACCCACCTCGGCCTCCCAAAGTGCTGGGATTATAGACGTGAGCCACCGCGCCCAGCCTGTAGTTCACTATTCTATTGGCAATTTTAGGATTGATAATGAATGTTTTTAGATACTTATATGAATTGCTTATTTGTTGATTTTGGAGCTATTGTTCTTATTTTGTTGTTGGACTTTGTATACCAAAACTATAAATGGTTTTTAATATGTGATGGGATTGTTTTTCAAGTTATATGTAGACTTAATTGTGGTCTTATGACACTCAAATATAGTAAAGGCTGTATAAGGTTAAATCTAAGCTTTTGGGGGGTATGATTTTGGCCTTTTGAATCATGCTTAGAGATTTTATAAAATATTCTTGCCTGTAATCTCACCCTTTTCAATTAATTTTATTTCTTTTTCTGGGTCTGACTCTGTTGCCCAAGTGGGAGTGCAGTGGTTGGTCTCGGCTCACTGCAGCCTCTGCCTCCCGGGTCCAAGCCCTCCTCCTCTTCGGCCTCCTGAGTAGCTGGGACTACAGGTGTGCGCCACCACACCTGGCTAATTTTTGTATTGTTTGTAGAGATGAGGTTTCACCATGTTGCCCAGACAGGTCTCAAACTCCTGGGCTCAAACGCTTCGTCTGCCTCAGCTTCCCAAATTGCTGGGATCACAGGCGTGAGCCATGGTGCCTGGCGTCCAATTAATTTTCTCCGTGTAACTGTGGTGATATTTCTAAAATGCCCATTGGTTTTGTCACTTGGATCTGCTGAAAATCCACGCAGTGCTCCCCAAAGCTCTCGGGCTGAAGGGCCCGTGGAACTGGCCCGTCTTGCTGGTCAGCTGCTCCTCGCTCAGCTGGTGCTTGCCAACAGGCCCCTCCTGGGACGCACCTATTTGGCCACTATCAGGCCCAGGGACGCTGGCTGCACCTGGGCGCAGACACCCATGAAAGCACCTTGTTCCTCACGCCCCGTACCTTGGTGCGCACCACTGCCTCTGCTGAGTGTTCTTTCTGCTTCTTCCTTCAATTGACCTTTGAAATATTTACGCACCCCACAGCCTAAGGCAGATACCTGTCTCTTGATGGCTGCCAAGAAAAGCACCTGTGCAGCCTTGCTAGGGAGGCCGGTGCAGGTGCTGTCCCCACGCTGGGAAGGCAGGGGTCTGTGCACACCCCACAGCTGTGATTTTGTGCATATGTAATTTACGTTTTCTCCTAAAATTACATCATAAACATCCTTCCTTGTTAGCCCAGAAATACCTACCTCAGGTTTTCATTACTCTAGTCACCTGAGGGAACAGGTGAATCCGTTTGGCTGCTTTTTCTGCTGACCTCGTCCGAGTCTCACCGCCCAGTGCTTCTCCTGTAAATGGCACAGCTTCGTGTAGCCTACTAACAACGTTCCGGGGGCCACGCTGAGCCACAGGCCTGCCGCCCACATATCCACGACACCAGCTTGCACTTAAGGACTTATCAGAGACTTCAGGTTGAACATGGAACATTAATTCTGAAAGAACAAAAACAAAATACATTAGAGCAGGACAAAGAGCCCGGAGGAGTGACCTTAGCCAGGAGGGGTGGCATTGGGAAGAATGGAGTCTCTGGGCAGAGGAAGGGCGCTCTGCCTGAGGTCCCTGCAGGCGACAGCCCTGCGCTGGTGGCTGCTGAGTCCCTGGAGATGGCAAGGCAGGGCAGGTGGACAAGGTGTGGTTGACAGTGGGTGCTGACTGAGTTTAAATATAGAGTGTGTGGTCCCAGGATGCCCTCAGAGAAGTTTGGAAACTTCATTTTTGAGAATGTTCAGCCA
Source organism: Cebus imitator (assembly GCF_001604975.1). Taxonomy (NCBI): domain Eukaryota; kingdom Metazoa; phylum Chordata; class Mammalia; order Primates; family Cebidae; genus Cebus; species Cebus imitator. The sequence continues at coordinate 260,789 of NW_016107828.1, read as the reverse complement.
GGCGCAGGGGCTCACACCTGTAATCCAAGCACTTTGGAAGCCAAGGCAGGTGGATCACCTGAGGTCGGGAGTTTAAGACCAGCCTGACCAACATAGTGAAACCCCATCTTAAAAAAAAAAAAAGACACAGAAAGAGAATGCGCAATGTGCTGGGCTGCTGGGGTGTGGAAATAGGCGTGGTCTCCCCTCGTGTTCTGTCGGTGAGAAAGTGAGGTTTGGCAGCATTTGTTGTTGGAAGATGTAAAGAAGGCATTCCTGCTGTCAGCAACGCCGCCTCCTTGAGCACCCGCACGAGTCATCCACACGTGTGCATTCTTCACTGTGAAAATGTATTGCAGTTCTTGGAAACAATACTGTTCAACGATAAAGTGAATGAGCTGTCGAGCCATGAAAAAGCACGGAGGAACCTTGAACACATGCCACTAGGTGGAAGAAGCCAATTGAAAAAGGCCACATTCTCCGTGAGTCCAATAACAGGACATTTGGAAAAGGCAGAACTGTGGATAATAAGATGAGCGACTGCCTGGGCTTGGCTGAGGGGGAGGGGTGGGTGGGGAGGAGCATAGAGGATGGATTACCAGGCCAGTAAAATGATTCTCTAGGGTTCTGCAGTGATGGATCCATGTCATCATACATTTGTCCAAACCCATCGAATGTACAAGAGCAAGACGAAACCTCAGTGTAAACTGTGGACTAAGAACGGGAGAGGGGCCGGGTGCCGCAGCTCGCTCCTGTAACCCCAGCACTTTAGGAGGCCAAGGAGGGCAGATCATTTGGGGTCAGGAGTTTGAGACCAGCTTGTCCAACATGGTGGACAATTTTGGCTCATGGTTCTGCGGGCTGTACAAGGAGCATGGTGCCAGCATCTGCATCTGGTGAGACCTCAGGAAGCTTCCACTCATGGCGGAAGGTGAAGGGGAGCTGCTTGTGCAGAGATCATATGGCCAGAGAGGAGACGAGAAGGGGGAAGTCACCAGGCTCTTTTGAACAACCAGCTCTTGGGGGAACTCACAGAGCAAGAACTCTCTCTTTCCTGCTAGGTCAGCAGCAAGCCATTCACAAGGGATTCACCCCCATAACCTCAACACCTCCCACTAGGCCCCACCTCCAACGCTGGGGATCACATTTCAACATGAGGTTTGGGGAGACAAATATCCAAACCGCAGCAGGTGACTTCTCCCTCTGCCTTCATCTTCCCTCTGTGCATGTCTGTGTCCTAATCTCCACTTCTTACAAGAATACCAATCCTAGGCTGGGTGCGGTGGCTCGTGCCTGTAATCCCAGCACTTTGGGAGACCGAGGTAGGTGGGTCACCTGAGGTTAGGAGTTAGAGACCAGCCTGGCCAACATGGTGAAACCCATCTCTACTAAAAATACAAAAAAAATTAGCTGGGCATGGTAGCTCATGCCTATAATCCCAGCTACTCGGGAGGCGGAGGCATGAGAATCACTTGAACCCAGGAGGCCGAGGTTGTAGTGAGCCGAGATCGCGCCATTGCACTCCAACCACGGCAACAGGAGTGAAACTCTGTCTCAAATAAGAAAAAAAAAAAGAATGACAATCCTTTTGGATTACAGTCCAACCATATGACATCATTTAACCTAATTACCCTTATGGAGGCCCTACCTGCAAATACAGTCACTTGGTGGGTTAGGACTTCAACACACATCTCAGTCCATAAGAGTCCAAGGGAGAGGTCAGGGCTTAAAATAAGAATTTGGCTTCCTTGACACAGAGATGACTGTACTGAGTGACCCTTCTCTTGTTGGGTATGGGATGACCCTGTTAGCTTGGTGTGATACAAGTCCTGTGATTATGCTATGTCATGTGGCAAAGGGGCTTAGAGACGGAGTCAAGGTCCCGAGCCAGTTGATCCAGTTAATCAAAAGAAAATAACATTGAGTAGGCCTGACCCAATCACGTGAGCTCTTGAAAAGCAAAGTTCTCCTCTGGCTGGCCTCAAGAAAGAATGCAGAGACCTAGGCTTTGAACTCCCACTGGCCAACAGCCAGCCAAAGCCAGGGACCTCCTTCACACGGCCACAGGGTCTGACTTCTGCCACAGCCTTCGTGAGTTCAGAAGAGCAGCTGCGTTCCAGATGAGACTGCAGCCCCCCAAGACCCTGAGAGGAAGGCTGAGTTTCACGCGCACAGAATTCTGACCCACAGGAGCCGAGATGATTGGTGGATGTTGTTCTCCACTCTAAGCTTGTGCTGAATTGTGCAGCAGTTGCATCTTCCACACTAGCCATGGCCTTCCTTTCTTCCAGTCCCTCCTCTGGCCTGTGGCCAGGTGCCTGCTCTCTGCACCCCACACTCCATGGTGGTCCAGGCCTTGATCCTCTGCCACCCCAGGAGCACCACAGTCACCTGCTGTTTTTAACCACATATTTAAAATGGGATAGGATCAAGTTCATGAAGCTTGATTCCAAAATCCCCCTGACTTCACAGGTGAGTGACTGGATCTTTCTTACCCCATAATTTTCCTTCTTGGTTCATTTTCACCACATGCTTCTTATCCAGCAGGTTGCTATTTCCTGACATGTACTCTGAGGGCCACCTGTCTCACATGACTTGGGGAGCTGGGGCCCTGCCTCTAACGTACAGAATCGAATGATCAGCACAGGTCCTGGCGTTGCCTGTTCTCCTGGGAGCTTTGGGATGTATTAAAACATCATTCCTCTGGTGTCTAAACACAAGTGTGGGAAATAGAAAGATGAGTGGGTCATGGTCCTCATCTTCCAGGAGTTTACAAATTCAACCTAATAAAGAGGAAAAGAAGCCTTCAATGACAATACAGGGGAGTGTCTAAGTTCGTTTTGCAACACTAGCAGAACACCACAGGCCGGGTAATTAAGAAACAGTAGATGTTTACCTGGCTCATGGTTCCAGAGGCTGGGAGGTCCAAGGTTGAGGGTCCCTCCTGCCATGTCATCACATGGGGGAAGGCGTCAGTCACACAGGCAGGAAGGAGCAGAGGGCACAGGCTCAGCGCTGCTGTCTCCAGGCCTTTTGTCATCAGCATTAATCTCTTCACAAGGGTAGAGCCCTCATGACCCAAGCACTTCCTGTACGGCCCCACTTCCCAGTGCTGTTGCCTTGGGGATTAAGTTTCCAACACATATTTTTGGGGGGACACATTCAAACCACAGCAGGGGGAATGTGGTAAGGATATGAGTTGAGAGTGATCCAATTCGGTTTTTTTGAGTCTTGCTCCGTCTCCCAGGCTGGAGTGCAATGGTGTGATCTCGGCTCACTGTAACCTCCGCCTCCGGGTTCAGGCTATTCTCCTGCTCAGCCTCCCGAGTTGCTGGGATTACAAGCATGTGCCACCAAACCTGGCTAATTTTTGTATTTTTAGTGGAGACGGGGTTTCACCATGTTGGCCAGGCTGCTCTCGAACTCCTGACCTCAAGTGATCCGCCCACCTGGGCCTCCCAAAGTGCTGGGATTACAGGTGTGAGTCACCACGCCTGGCCCAGATTCATTTTTAAAAAATATGATCTTAGTAACATTTTTGTGACATTAGTTACATCTCTGTTTTTTTCTGTGGGTCAGGGCCAAGGGTGGATGAAGGAACCTAAAACCAAGATGTGAAATGTTGCTGCAACAGATGATCAGTTTGGGCTCCATAAAAACAGAAGGTGCTGAAGTCAGCAGAGGGCTGGCTCAATGGACATGTCAGACATCAAAGGCCACGTCAAAGTTAAAGGTCATGGGCCACAAAACGCAGGGTCCAATGTCAGCCCAGAGTGACGCTGGGTTTCCAGAGCCCTCTAAGGATAATGCTGTCGGTCCAGCTAACTAATGAAGGTGTTTGTGATGAAAAGGCCACGGCAGCCAGGACTATGCTGACTGTGCGGGCCACAGCTGCAGGGAGAGTGGGACCTCACTGACCGTGCGTTTGTCAGCTCAGGACAGGCAGCTCGGAGAGGACGAATGCCTACCGCCAGGCGAGGCCTTACCGGGAGCCCTGGGAGTGAGGCCCAGGGAACTCTGAAACACACTCGGGGTAGACGTTCAGGCTGAGACAAATGACCCCAGCCGGGGCCTCCACTCGGGGCTGCCTCAGAGGTCTGCCTGGGAGCCAGGCAGGGTCAGGTAGGGAGTGGAGGAGGTACCAACCAGGTCCTCATGGCTCGGCACCCACCTGCCTGTGTCCGCACAGCGCCAGTTTCCTTCGGAGAACGCCTCCTTCCAGCCGTGTCTGTCCTGCTGTGAGTGCCTGTAGGGCAAGGCTGGGCTGAGGGCCCCGCTTGGCTGTCGGCGTGTCCCACGGTTTCGCTCAGTGGAGTATCCCAAGGACAGAAGGCAGGGGTGCTGATTCACTTCTGCGGCACCGTCAGAGGCCATGGTCCTGCCTGCACTCTGAGGCCTCCCGGGTTTGGGCTGCTCTCTCTGCCCTCATTTCCCCATCTCTGTCATGGCTCCTGGGTTATCTCAAAGATGCTGTGCCTGCCCCTCCCCAGTTCCCAATTCTACAATTCGAAAGCAATCCGTATTTTCAAGCAGCTCACAGTCTTGTCGGAGACACCAAGAACACAGCACAGGCTGGGGAAGAATTAGCAACTGATAGGTATTTGTGTATAAGCAAACACAAACGAAAGAAGAAAGGAAACATGTCATTTCTACATTAACCAGTTGCTGATAGTTAAATAAGCCATGAAATGGTTGTTTACCGCCCAGTTGTTCAAATGTTTGTTAACTGGCATGTACTAGATGCCAAGACCTGACGCTGTGAAGGAAACAGGGTGACGTCCCCACGTCAAGGAGGTGCCTGCCTTCAGGGAGAGAAGTTATGTCTCCTGTTTTACATGATAAATAAATAGCTGAAATTTTCGTTTAGAATCAACAACTGGCTTATGTCAAACAAGCAAAGGAAGCAGCCATGGAAGCAGGCTTGGGCTCCTCCCTGGAGGTGGCTTTGCTGTTTAGGAGAGAGAGCGTCAGTGCTGGACGCACTCACAGCTTTCATTTATCCCTGTCTGGAGCATAACATTGTTTGAAAAAGCAGAAAGAAACTTAGGTGCAGCTGAGCTGAATACACAGTGGGTTTTTACATGAGTGGGTTTTTTTGTTGCGTGTGTGTGTGTGTGTGATTTTATTTTGTTTCTATCTAAAATCTCTCTAAAAAGACAGTAGAGGCGAGGAAAACAGAGAAGGAGAAAACGAAGGAGGAGGAGGCTGGGTGTGGTGGCTCTGTAATCCCAGCACATTGCGAGGCCGAGGTAGAAATGATTGAGGCCAGGAGTTTAAGAACAGCCTGGGTAACACAGTGAGACCTGTCTCTATAAAAAATTTTAAAAACTAGCCAGGCACAGTGCACACACCTGTAGGCACAGTGCACACACCTGTAGCCCCAGCTACTCAGGAGGCTGAGGTGGGAGGATGCCTTGAGCCCGGGAGGTCGAGATTGCAGTGAGCTGTGATTGCACCACTGCACTACAGCCTGGGTGACAGAGCAAGATCCCGTGGTACAAGCTTTTGAGGACAAAAGGAACAGAAGAGGAGGCATAGGCGAGGAGCCGTGGGAGCTGGGCAAGCGGTGTCTGCACATCCTTCTGAGGAAGCTGAAGGCTGGTGGAGCCGCAGGCAAGCACGTTTGTACCCTGAACTCAAGAGGCACAGGACAGGAGCATCAGCATCCCTGGGTGTCCGGCGAAGGCAGGCCTGAAATAAAAGTCTTGCTGGAGATGGGGCAAGAAGCCTGCTCCTGAACCTCTCACAGAAATTGCGTGACCCCTACTGTGGCTGATGCCTGGAGGTATGTTCTCTGCATTGCACAGAGAAAGGTCTCTCCTGGAATGGTTAGAATGGGGGGCCACTCCCTTTTCCCCACTTGGCTCTTGGAACACTGGCAGCCAAAGGATTATCGTCTCCCAGACAAGGCGTTCAAACGCTTTCCTTTAGAGAATCCCATTTGTCCACTTGAAAAGTCACAAAGATTTTAACGGAAAGAGTCCCTGATGAGCCTCCCTCAGGATCACAGGACAATGTGGCCACGCCCAGAGCTGCTGTCAGCCTGGAGGTGCCCAAGTTGCCGGGTGGACATTCCAGACCCCTGAGCAAAGTGTCCAAGGTCAAGTTCGCACACAAATAGGACAAACAGAAAGCTATATAGAGGACATGGGCACAGTGTAGGGACAAGAACACCTCAAGGAATAAAAATGCTGGAATTTACAGCCTCAGAGAGAAAGAAGTAGACATTGACCCCATAAAACAAGAACAGAACACCTTAAAAAGGAATGTATTAAAGGAAAAAAAACTTTTGCAAAAAAATTAAAGTATGAGATCAGAAATGCCAACCTCAATAGAAACGTTGGAAAATAAAATCTTTAAAAACTCTCGGAAGGTAAAACCAAAAGACAAAAGAGATGAAAAATAAAGAATAAAGATACATTTTTGGTTCAGTGAGTAGCTAAAACATTTAAAAGAAACGAGTTCCAGCCTGAGCAAAGAAGAAACGAGTTCCAGCCTAAGCAAAGAATAAACGAGACCCAGAAGGCACGTCACCAAATCGCAGAACTCTAGGGAGGAGGAGGAACAGCCCTCACTGCTAGAGCGGAAGCAAGCCCGACGCTGGACCAGGACAAGGCAGAGGCAACCCCGGACTTCAGGAGGGAACAGGGGGAGGAATGCCAGGAATTCCATGGGCACACCGTCCCTATTAAGCTTGCTTACCCAGTCACATTATCTGATGGGGTTACAGGGAAAGATTTTCTCCAGACACAGAAGGGGAGAGAAGAAAACTAGACCAGGGTTAGTCCAGTGGGCTCAGAGTAGCGCCAGCCCAGGGGAAGCCGGGCCCAGGCTCCCAGAGATCAGCAGGAAGGAGAGGAGACGGTCAGGACACTGGCGTGTCTGTGTGTGTCGAGGGAGTCACGCTCATGCAGAGTCTGGGTTGGACTCATAAAGGTGCGCAGAGTCGTAGCAATGGGAAGAAAACAAGGACAGTCACTCACTGTAGGGGAAATGGTGTGCAGGAAGGGAACTGGAATCATAGCTTATCACAGGGATGGCGTGTGCACAGATCAAGTCAAATAATCAGATGCTGGTGACACAACACGTTGAGTCTATGATGGCTGGGTGTGTGCATGTGTGGGTATGTGTGCATGAATGTATGCATTGTGTGAATGTGTGTGCACGTGTATGAGTGCATGTATGGGCATGAATGTGTGTGCACATGTGTAGGTGCATGTGTAGGAATGTGTGTGTGCATGTGTATGTGTTCATGTGTGTGCATAAATGTGTGTGGGTGCGTGTGTGTGCATGAATGTGTGCGTGTGTGCATGAATGTGTGCGTGTGTGCATGAATGTGTGCATGTGTGCATGAATGTGTGTGCATATGTGTGCATCTGTATGAATGTGTGTGCACACATGTACCTGAATGTGTGCATGGGTGTATGAATTTGTATGTATGAATGTGTGTGCATGTGTATGAATGTGTGTGGGTGCATGTATATGAATGTGTGTGCACATGTATGAATGTGTGTGGGTGCATGTGTGTGCATGAATGTGTCCATTTTGTGAATGTGTACACGTGTATGCATGTGTGTATGTGCATGTGTGTGTGCACGTGTGTGTGAATGCCTGCGTGCATGTGTGTATTTGGTGACAAGCAACAGCCAGCAGTGAACAGCTCCAATCCTGTCACACAAGATGAAAGTCAGTGGGCAGTGTCTGAAATATGAAGCTCAAGATGTAGCACAAATGCATTTTACATGAAGAGATGGAGGCAAATGCACTCTCGTAATCCCCACCACCCAAAAATGAACTGCAAATGCTGAAAAACGATGCCTCTGGGAAGCAGAGCAGGACATCAGGGCCGGGCAGTCTGTGTCTGAGAATCAGGCTAATGGAGGTACCTGAACCATGTCCCGCCATCTTCACTCACACGCATGTGCTCTCCTTTAAACAACAGTTTGTTATCAAAACCAGTGTTTGTCCTAATAGGCATGGAGCAAAGTGTGCATGTGTGGCTCATGGTAAAACAAAGTTATGTGGGTAAGGGGAAAGGCAGTTTGGTGTTGGTGTCGGGGACCTGGGAAGGGTCGAGGTTCTGCACTTGCTGCTGCTGCTCACCTGAGTGGCCACAGGTGTTCCCAGAGAAAGTGCCTGGATGCTGGTTCATAAATGGACCCAGGTCAGGCTTGGCATGACGAGGAGAAGCATCTGCCTGGTGAGGGTATGCTGGCCTCTGCCCGCCTGTGTGTGCACCTGCCTTAGGCCATCCCACAAACCCTCTGCAGCAGGCCCTCTGCATGCAGCAATGAGACACTTGCCTCCAGCCAGGGGGAGAGGAGCAAGGGGGCTGGACCATGTGCCTGGGTGCCCAAGAGGGTCTGTCTCTATTCTGCCCCCCTGGGTGTCTGGCTCTGGCCTCAGCACTCCATGTGGCAGGTGTGGGTGGCACTGTTGCTTCCCTGGAGCCCCAGTCTTCTGCACCTGTGACCTCTGCCCTCTCCGGGCCTCTTCTCCCTGCTCTAATGGGATAGAAAGAGCGGGTCAGCCATCTCTGGGGATGCTCCCAGGACGTTCTGTGTGACTGCTTTCTGTTTCGTCTATGTTTCTGTCTGAACAGCATTTTTGTGAGATGCTGTGAATCAGACAATGCTCTATTCACAACCCTCAGTGAAAATGCCCGTTTCATCAGCTGGAGTCCACACGGTGTCTGTCATGAACACAGAAACAGTGAGCATGGCTCCAGGGGGCATGAGGATAGTAACACTCATATTTCACTTCCTTTGTATGTGGAGGGGTCCATCAGCTCAAATATTATGCAAAGCTTCCTTTTGAGCAGTTTTGCCAAATTAAACATTTTTTTGTGTGTGTTAAATCACACATCTTTTTAACATGTATTTATGACATGAACTTTGTTTCTTGACAGGCAGCTTGCTATTTTCTAGAGCAGTGTTTTTGATGGACGGCGTTATCCCCTCATGTCTGTGGTTCTGGCTCAGGAAATAGTCAAGCAGAGGCTTCTAGAGATGGATAAAAGATTGGATTCAATTCCCACTAAGATTCCTTCTGTCTCCAAGACCCTATAATCCTTATGGCATGAAAACTTCATTAACATGAAACCTGGTAATTTGTAATTTGTACTAATCATACTGAGCTCAAGTTGGAGTGCAGCGTTGAGCTAATAAAAAAGCTTTCTCAGCAAGTAATGCCGCTGAAGAGCAAACTGAGGTCAAACTTTATAAATGTACCATACAAGCAGTTTGTGTGATGATCAAAATAATTCTTAGAGACAGTTTCCAAAGATTGTTTTTCTACTTAGCAACCCAGTATTAGCATATTTTTGGTTACTGAATATACTTGACTTTCATTCCATGGCCTTTCTGCCAATTAGCCTAAATTGATAGGGTTTTACCCGACATGGGCATCTTGACTACAGCTGCAGAAAGAAGACGACATTCATGAAGGAACACAAACATGGTCACCGAGGACGAAGACTGGCTTCCATTTGGCCGTTGTAAATGGGTTTTCCTGAGCGCGGAGCCTCTGACAATTTCATGTGCTTTGTTGATGATATTTCAAACAGCTAAAATTCCTTGAGCCACAAAGAACTTGGCTGATGGAATGAAGTGCTGGGAACATCGTTCTCTCAGAGTCTGGTAGCTGCGGGCATGAGCTCCCTCGTGTATGACGGCTTCGTGCGTGGCAGTGAACACACAGCATGGAGAAAGGGCTAGAAAGAGAACAGGCGGTTCTATCTGCCTGCTAATTCAATATAAACCATCAGAATGCTGTGTCTGGGGAGAAAACCGTAGGCTCTTATGCTTTATTACTTGTGCGTCCCCCGGAACAATAACTATTCTGTAAGCCTGTGGCTTTCTGCTTCAGCAGAACACAGCTTCGCTGCTGTGCTTCGGCCTTGGCACCATGTTTTAAGAGAGACTTGGGCAGCAAAGTGCAGACTGAGATAGGGAGAACACCAGGAACTCTGTCCTACGAGCAACAGTGGAAGGAATCAGGAATAATTTCTGGATTGGATAAGTTTTCAGGCGAAATATTTTTTTCAAATATTTGGGAGGAAAAAAATGGTTCCTTTTAGGAGGTAGGTAGTTACAACCTGCATCTGTCGCCCTCCATTTCCCTTTCTGGTTTGTTCCCCCACCTCAACTCCACTCCAGGTGTCGGTTCAGACTCTGAGTTCAGCTGCTATGGGTGTTTTCCAGACAGCTTGATGACAAGGGCTCCTCCTGACTCTTAAAAAAGCTCGGAAGAATTTAGTGTAGAGAGAGGAGTGACAATTTTAAGAATTAGGAGAAAAGGCTGGGTGTGGTGGTTCACACCTGCAGTCCCAGCATTTTGGGAGGCAGAGGTGAGTGGATCACTTGAGGCTAGGAGTTCAAGACCAGCTTGGCCAACATGGCAAAATCCTGTATCTACTAAAAATACAGAAATTAGCCAGGCATGGTGGCGCATGCCTATACCAGTTACTCAAAAGGCTGAGGCATGAGAATTGGTTGAACTAGGAGGTGGAAGCTGCAGTGAGCTGACATTGAGCCATTGCACTCCATCCTGGGCGATAGAGTAGAACTCCATCTCAAAAGAAATTAGGAGAAAAAGAACTGTTCTGGGAAGAAGGAAATGGAACTACCCCAAGACGAGAAGAAGGCTGACCCCCATTGTATGGAGATGTCCAGAACTGAAGACCTCAGGTACCGCTTAGTGGGAGTCCGTGACCTGCACGCCCACATGGAGGGTAGGGACTGCGAGCATTTCGGCAGCCATGATCCTGAACTGACGCCTGCAGGTGGTCCCTGGGTGCCTGGCTCTGCATCCTGGGACCTCTTTGTCGTCCTGAGGCCGTTGGGCAGTGAGCAGGAACCCATAATGACAGAGATAAAGTGTCACCACAGCACTGATGGAAGGAGGCTTGGACATGAATATAAATTGACTTAAATGAAGAAATTAGTTTCTTGCATGCCTATATTTACGGATTAGATGACTATACATTTATACAGCTTAAGGGCAGATCAAGGACCAATGAGCAGAAGGTTCTGGAAGGAAGATTTAGTGGGAAAAAGAAAGTTCTAACCATTGTTGCTCGCGGCAGTAGGGGAGTGCTTTTGGAAGCAAGAGCTCCAGCCACAGGGCAGAAAACTGACATCCACCTTTCAGGGGTGTTTCAAGGGAAAATTCCATGACGGTGACACACACTAGATTAAGCGGCATCTTCCATCCCTCCCAAATTTGGGGCTCTGTCATTCCACGAATTACCAGAATCCCTGGCTCACAGGTGGGACTGGACTGAGGTTCTATGAGCTTGTAAATATTTGCACAGCAGTCCTTTGAAAGCACTCATTGGGACTTCTGTGCCATAACACTCTGCACTGAGTGATGGCTGAGTGTTTATTTCACTCTGGCTCCTCGAATGGGTGGCTGGACTCCTTAGCAAACAGGGAAAAGACAGCTGTGTCAGCTTTGATTGTTCTCAAAGTCAGAGATGTTGTTTTCTTCCTTTCTCGATGTGTAACAAATGTGTTTTTTTCGTATGGTAACTATAAGACCGGACTCAACATAAAGAGAGAAATTGGAAGTACACGCTGCAGGTTCAGCTGGAGGATTAATGGCAAAGGAAATGGAAGGCAGAGCCTGGGGAGAGCAGGTGGAAACGTTGCAAGGGTGCTTCCCAGCCCAGCTGAGTGTTTTATGACAGGATGTGTCAAGGCTCCAATGTTGGCCTTGGCTCGACCGCCCTGAGATTGCTCTGCTGCGTGTCAGAGGACATCGTCCGTGTTTGCAAAATCCAATTAAATCGGCATTAGTGCACATGGGCACGCTGAGCCGCCAGGGCACTTCGTGCCCAGTCTCTCTGGCAGTTCTGCAAGCCCAGCCGCAGTTTTAGAAAACAGTCATTTGGGTAAGCTGCGGAACAGAATTTTTTTCTCCAATTTAAATCATTTTTTAAATTTTATTGAAAGCTCCCAGAGTTCCATTTGGTTCAAATATCGAAGCGTGGAAAAGAAACTTTTCCTTCCTTTTTTGACATGCTTATGAAAATTATTTTTGTCACCCTTGGGTGAATTATTAGCAAGTATGATATAATGCTGCAAAGGTTAGGCACAAGGATGGGGAGAGGCAAGGGAGGAAGGCGTGGCTCCGATCCCTCGCTCCTTAGAGCAGACTGTGGAGCTGGGTTGCAGCTGTTAGTGCTACGTGATCCAGGGATACTGGGAAGTAGAAGTGGCCCAAACTATTTTAAAACAATAGAAGGAAAAAATATTTTTCTCAATTTGTAAAGATTTCTGATTTTGATTACGTATCATTCCATAATCTGAATGTACACCCACGTGGTGAAACTGTTTTGCATAATCTGTTTTAGGCCACGGCAGAGTTGCCCTTATTGGAGGAGCTCTCCTGCTACCAACCATGATAACTTCTGTGTTAGATATCAAAACAACAGTTCGAAGGCACTAGAGATCACCCAGAAGCTAACAGAAACTGGAAGGACAAGACCATTGAAATAAGGGAAGCAAACTGAACGAGCTTAGTGTAGCTACGTGAATCTGACCGTCTGCTGAGGGCACCTCCCAGTTAGTTCATGCACGGTGTGTGAAGCTAGAGTCTGAACAAGAAGTGGCAGTGTTCTGAACGTGGTGGAAGCTGAGTAGCTCTTATAACAGTGCTGGGAGACAGGGCCTTTCAGAGGTGGTTAGGCCTGGGCTCTGCCCCTGTGGATGGAATATGCTGGGAGTGGATTTGTTTTCTAAGGACGTGTCTTCTGATAAGTTTGTCCCCATTTCTCTCTCTTTTTTTTTTTGGAGATGGAGTTTTGGAGTTTTGCTCTTGTCACCCAGGCTGGAGTGTAGTGACGCAATCTCCGCTCACTGCAACCTCCGCCTCCCAGATTCGAGATTCTTCTGCCTCAGCCTCCTGAGTAGCTGGGACCACAGGCATGAGTCACCACGCCTGGCTAATTTACATTTAAATATACATATTTTTTGAGACGGAGTTTTGCTCTTGTCACTCAGACTGGGGTGCAATGGTGTGACCTTGGCTCACTGAAACCTCTGCCTCCCATGTTCAAGCAATTCTGCCTCAGCCTCCTGAGTAGCTGGGGTTACAGGTGCCCACCACCACACCTGGCTAATTTTTTTGTATTTTTAGTAGAGACAAGGTTTTCACCATGTTGGCCGGGGTGGTCTCAAACTCCTGATCTCAGATGATCCACCTGCCTTGGCCTCCCAAAGTGCTGGGATTATAGGTATAAGCTACCACACCCAGCCCTAATTTTTGTATTTTTAGTAGAGATGGGGTTTTGCTATGTTGGCCAGGCTGGTCTTGAACTCCTGACCTCAGGTGATCTGCCCACCTCAGCCTCCCAAAGTGCTGGGATTACAGGCGTGAGTCACTGTACCCGGCCTCTGTCTCTTGCACCCACTTCTACCATGTGAAGGCCCTCACCAGATGCTGGTACCATGCTTTGGACTTCCCAGCCTCCAGAATCATGAGCCAAAAAAAACTTTTGTTGCTTATGTATTACCCAGTCAGTGGAATTCTCTTATAGTAGCAGAAAACAAAGTAAGATATTGAGGCTGCCAGACTGGCTGGAAACTGAAGAGAAAATCCTCTAAGGGAAGGATCCACAAAATAGGATCTCCTAAATTTGCATAAAAACATGTCTCATACATGTGCAGAGTGAGACTCCGAGGGACCCACAAAAACCAGCAGCTGGAAAGCTGAAGAGCTGAGTAGCCACTGCAGCAGCTGCCCAGGGCTGGAGACACAGTTTGAAATTCAAGTTCCATCAAGTTAGACAGGTTCAGCACATTTCAAGAACAAGGGTGGCCTGGGTCTTTTATGTGATGGTCAGTCAGGTACAGCCACAAGAGGAGACACAGTAGGTGAAATAATCTGATTTAAATTATAGGCATCTGGGTCCAGAACCCAACTTTATTTTACTTAGAAACACAGTGTTTTTTTTCAGAGTTTTAGTACATCCCAAATTTTGCCAGAATGTAGCTATCACGGACAAAAAGAGAAGATTTTACTTTGCTTTCTTGAATTATACCATTTTGTTGAAATTTGCCAACGTTTGCTCGCCTCTCTGCAAAGGCACCTCGTGCCTCACTGACACAGGACACCAGACCTGCTCTTTATTCCCCCATCACCACGTCTTCACCGTCTGAGCCCAAGAGGCCAACGTGCCAAGGGTGGGAAGCCCATGTGCATGTGTGTGTGTGCATGTATTTTTGTGTGTATGTGTATGTCAAACACTGTTTACCAAGCACTGTTCTAGGCACTTGTGCACATTTATCTCATATAATGCAATAATCCTATTGTAAGTGGATGCATTTCCTGTTACTGCTGAAGAAATTACCAGAAACTTCATAGCTTAACAGAACACAGATTTATTATCTTACAGTTCTGTAGGTCCAATATCCAAAACAGGTCTCACAGAGCTAACTTCTAGGCTCAGCAGGGCTGGCTCTTTCTGGGGGCTCATGGGGAGAATCCGTTTCCTGCCTCCTCCGGCTTCTAGAGGCCACCTGTATCCCTCGGCTCCTGCCCTTCGCATCTGCCACGGTCACATCTCTCTCTGACCACAGCTGAGAAAGAGTCTCCACTTTCAAGGACTCGTGGAAATAGACTGGGGTCAGATAATCCGGAACGATCTCCACATCTTGAGGGCCTGTAGCCTTCATTGCATCTAAGCCCTTTTCCCACCAAGGTCACACTCATAGGTTCTGAGGATTGGGATGTGGACATCTTGGGCCATTATCTTCCCCACCACGGGAGCTGTTATCGAAGCGAAGAGCTCAGCCCAGGCTCTGCAGCTACCAAATGGGTGGAGTGCGACCAGACCCAGTTCTAGGAGCTTCCTTTGCTGGAATCTGCTGAGTGATTCCTGGGTAGAAATAGAAGTTATGTACTCGGAGGCGGGCAGGAGAGAGGAGGTGGAGAGACTACAGGCTCGGGTCACACAGAATCTAGGAGACTACAGCCTGGGGTCATTCACAGAATGCCTCCAAGTCTGACCTTCATGCCTCCAGCCCTGCCTTCTGCCTCTGCCTGCCACTTCCAGGTGCCCCCTGTACCTTGCGGTCTTCAGGGTTCCACTGTCCTGTGATTTCAGTTCATCGGCGGGTAAAATGTGTCACAGCAGACGTGTTAGTTGCATCACGAGAAGGGCTGTCTCCTGAGTGATGGGCGTGGGGTGGTGGTGGCTGGGGCATGCTGAGCTGAAGGCTGGGCCTGCAGGTAAACTTCCTCCAGGCAGGTGTGGGTGTGGGGTGAGGAGAGGGCAGCTTTGCCTCTGTCCCCTCAGTGCCTTCCCCCTTAATGCCCGATAGATGCCGGATCTCTGGCTCTGCTTTCCCACCACAGGATTATCTCACCTGAGCAAGCATGTGGGCTGCAAACCCTGCAAGGGGAGCCTCTCACGGTGACAGACAGCATTAGTGACATCACCTCTTGGTGATGGGTGAGTGTGGTGCCCCTGGGAGAAGACAGCCGTGTAAGACACACCTGGTGAGAACGCCAACTGCACGTGCCTGACCCGGCTGGCATAGCCACAGCGGAGCGATGCCAGTAAATCCTGCAGAGTAGGGAGCTGCCGCCACACGGTCTTCGCAGCCACGTCAATCATCATATGCCACCTCCATCAATAACGTCCCTGACAGCTACAAAGCACACAGCATGATGCTGTCATCAGCCACAGTCCTGCCCTCAAGGAGCAAAATGTGTAGTGGGAAGAGGCTGCCCAGCCACTGCGCCACTGGGGATGACCACACCAGGAGGGTGCGTGCGGGAGCCTGGCTCGGAGGCGCAGCGGGGAGAAAGGCGCCTGCCTCCGTGGGCTGGGAGATGGGTGCCTCTGTGGGCTGGGGGATGGGTGCCTCTGTGGGCTGGGGGATGGGTGCCTCTGTGGGCTGGGGGATGGGTGCCTCTGTGGGCTG
>NW_016107828.1:235652-244433 GCF_001604975.1 Cebus imitator | reverse complement strand
GTGCCTCTGTGGGCTGGGAGATGGGTGCCATGGGGCAAGGCAGGGTCCTCAGGATGGAATGGAGGGAAGGGCAGGCCCCCAGTGCACCAGGCTGAGACGGGGAGGCAACAGCAGGCAGGTGGCGCTCCACGGCCGGGTGTGACGAGATGGTAAGCTGCAGGTGACAGAGGGATGGGAGGCGGGCAGATGTGTGGGGAGTGGATGTGGGTGGGAGCAGAGAGTGGGGAGGGAGGCAGAGACCTGCCTCTGAGGAGATGGCTCTAGCCTGGGTCAGGAATAACCAGCACTGTCCCCTGGACATGGAACCTCAGCCATCAGTTAGGCATGGGCTGGGCATTGGGGCTGGGGCTGCGTCTGCATCACAGAGCCTTCTCGGGGCACAGCGGGGCTCCCTCTCCCATCTCCCCAACCCACGCCTCCTGTTCTGCTGAGCCCCATCATGGTCTGTCTAGAACATTCTTATTTAACTCACAGATGTTCTCTTACATTCTTTTTACGTGCACAGCCTACCCCAGGACACATTTTTGTTTTTGTTTCAAACATCTGCTACGTATCATTTCTACACACAGGCATGAACGGGTGTCAGAGGCGCAGGTGGGCACACCGTGTGTCATTTTTATTCCCAGGTATGAACAGGTGTTGGGTGTGGAACAATGGGGAGTCTCACAGCAGAGAGCCTTCACCCTGTGGCCCTAACATGCTTTTGCTGAGGACATTCTAGGAGTGCAGAGAGAAAGAGCCTGCTGGGAAGGTGAGGCACACTGAGCGACTGTGCTGGGCAGGGGGCCCACACACTCGCAGGGACTGTTTACTGCCTGTCCCTGCCTCTAAACCCACAGGCAGGAATGTTCCGGCCCACCCTCGCAGGGCCCCCACAGGTAGGGATTTCGGTCCTCTGCTCCAGCCTCCAACACTTCCACCTCCTGAAAAGCTCCTGTGCCTACTGCAGCGAGTTCCTTCCAGCTCCCTGGGAGTAGCTCCGTGGGAGATTGTCTCAGTTTCCTGTCTTTTCCAGGCCAGGTGCTGCACTGGCTCCAGCTGCAGCTCTGCTGGGAAGCGGCTCAGAGGCCCTGAGGGTGAACTGCACCCCAGGTGCTGGGAGCAGCTGGGCCTCTGATCTGGTTTGGCTGTGTCCACATACACGTCTCATCTTGAGTCGTACTCCCATAATTCTCACATCATGGGAGGGACCCGGTGGGAGATAATTGAATCACAGGGTGGTTTCCTCCATACTGTTCTAGTGGTAGTGAATAAGACTCATGAGATCTGATGGTTTTATAAGGTGTTTCCCTTTTACTTCCTCCTCATTCTCTTCTTGTCTGCCACCATGTGAGACGTGCCTTTCACTTTCCACCATGATTGTGAGGCCTCCCCAGCCACATGGAAGCTCCTGTCCTTGGAGCCTCTGAAGATGCTCGCTGGTTCTGAAGTCAGGCTTTCTCAGAATGAGCAAGGAGTGAAATTACAAACACCCAGCATCTCGCAAACAGGATGTTCTGGAACAGTCCATGGATGTTCAGAAACTGCAAGCAGAGTCTTAGGTGACAGGAGTGGAAGCAAAGACCCCAGGTGGAATTTGGATGCGATGGTAACCAGCTGGGCAACCAGCCGGATATGACCAATTTGTGGATTCTTTCTGAATCCAGGAGGGTCCCCCATATTCATTCATATTTCCAAAACTAGGTTTGAAATGGAGTTGTTTGAAGTTGAAAGTGTGTGGGACAGATTTCTGTGATGACAATTTTTACGTTTTCAGCAATGCTGCAGCCTGGCATTGTCTAACCTGGCAGAGGTTAACAAAGTGAAATGGGGACTTCTAGGGACCCAGGGTGACAGCCAAGCCTTCACTGGTGCGTTCAGTGAGTGGCGCTGGGCTTCCCGCGCAGTGGCTGTGGCTGCTTGACTCCCACCTCCCAGACAACTCGCCAGGAGTGTGCATGGCTTCTGCGGCAAGAACTCTGTCCTGTGGATTTGCTGGTCAGTGAGGAGGACCCCCGGGGGTGGACCAAGGGCAGAAGGGCCGGATGCCACCCTGGCCTGTGGCTGACAGCGACCTGTAACCATTCACTTTCTAAAACCCTCATAGAGACCATCTAGGATCCCAGAGGACTCACAATGACGAAAATATCCGGACTCAGACAGTGGCCTTTACTCATTTTCCTTTTGTGTTTGGCTCTTCTGTTTATAAACCTGTGTGTGTACAGATGTGCATCTGCCACTTATCTGTGTGGCCGGCTGTCAGCACGTTTGTCTCTCCAGGTCGTGAGTCTCGTCTGCTGCTTCTTTAGCAGGATAAGCACTGGCTGAGTTTGGCTAAATTGATAAGTCAGTGAGTTTATCAGTTTCCAATTGCTGCTGTAACAGAGGACCACAACCTTGGGCTGAAACAATGTGTGTTTATCTTAAAGCTCTTCAGCTGGAGACCCAAAATGAGCTCCCCAGGGGCTGGCAGGGCCACATTCCTTCTGGAGGATGAAGGAAGAGTCCACTTCCTGCCTTTGCACCCTTGGCTCCCGGCTACTGCAGCTCAAAGCCAGTGATGGCGGCTGGGTCCTTCTCACCTGACGTCACTGATGCTGGCCCTCCCACCTCCCTCTTCCACAGCAAGGGGCCCCTGGTGACACTGGCCCATGCGTAATGCAGGATCATCTCCCTACCTGACACTCAGCCGATTGGGAGCCTTAAGGCACCCGCCAGAGTCAGATGACAAAGCCACAGGCTTCAGGGTTTAGGACATGAGCATCTTGCGGGGATGCTGTTCCTGTGCTTGGCTCCCCACAGGAGGCTGGTATGTTGCAGGCATGCAATGCATTTCTTAAAGAGTATAAATAAACACATCACAACTGTATTTCTAAGGCTTGGTCCTTTTTGTGTTCACACTTGGTTGACACAATCTAACTTTTGTCACATTGTCTTCTTAACAACTGTCACTTTCTCTCTCTGTTTCAGCCATTGCTTTTCCCTCATCATCTAAATTAAGTAGTTGTAACAGTTACTGAAGTTTCCAAACATATGGCTTCCCAAACCATGGGGATGTGTGTCTACTGGCATCCTTAGCTGCAGCCCGGCAGAACAAGGAAACAGGGAACCCGCATGGGCCCGGGGCATGAGAGGTGCCTCTCACAGCGCTTTCCACTCGCCAGGGACTGTGCAAGGGCTTTACGTGGTTCATTAGGTCATCGTGATCCCAGTGACAACTCAACAATTAAGAAAGACAATTCACATATGAAGAAAGCCTGCTCAGAGAGGTCAGGCCGCTTGCCCCAGGCTAAACAGTGGATCCTGGCTGCCACAGAACCTGGCGACAGCCATGCAGAACCATGCACAGCCACTGTCTGGGAAGGCCAGGTAAAGCCTGGGGTCTTGGGCACACAAAATTAGGGTTTTCATTTGTAGTGGAGAAAGGGTAAATCAGAGGTGTGGTGTGTGTGACCTCCCAAGATTATCTGCAAAAATATGTGGGCATAGCCCAAATGCATTGTGCCTGGACAGTCCACAGCTGTCATTCTACTTTCAGAGGGGTGAGGGGTTCCAAAGGGGTTAGTGTCCACTCACGTAGAAGCCAGAAGAAGACAGATCACAGCTTTCATTCTATTCTCAGGGGGGTGAGGGGTTCCAAAGGGGTTAGTGTCCACTCACGTAGAAGCCAGAGAAAGACAGATCACAGCTTTCATTCTATTCTCAGGGGCATGAGGGGTTCCAAAGGGGTTAGTGTCCACTCACGTAGAAGCCAGAGGAAGACAGATCACAGCTTTCATTCTATTCTCAGGGGCATGAGGGGTTCCAAAGGGGTTAGTGTCCACTCACGTAGAAGCCAGAGGAAGACAGATCACACAGCCACAGCATCAGAGTTAGACTGAGAAAGGAGCGTTTAGAGACTTCCAAGCAATCATGAAACATTCCGTTTCTAAGTAAGCTGGTTGACTGGCATGAAGTACACACTTGCTGAGAATCAAACATTGAGAATATCAAGTATTCTACATTGAAATCTGAGCTTGGCAAGTAAGTGACAAAAGGCAGAGAAAAGTAGGTAGAAAAGAAGGAAGACGCAGCCCTGGATAGCTGCTTCTGTCCCCTAGAAGGCCATACATGCTGCCCAGCAAGTCTCGGGTTACAGAGAATGCTGGCGCCTCTGTCTGCCATTTGGAGGGCTCACTGCTGAGCCACATGGAGTATTCTGGTGACACAGCCGCTAAACTACCGAGACCATGCTCAGTTCCTCTCCATGCAATAGGCGTTACTACCGTGATTCTGTGGGTGGGACAAGGAGGCCGATGGGAGAAGTCAAAGGGCAAGTGTCCACTCAGTGCCTGCTCAGCTGCTGACCATATGCTGTGGGCTGCCTTTCTTGCAGAGGTTAAAGGACTCTGGTCTGCTGATGGAGGTGGATGTGCTATGAGAGTCCCACCTGCCACAGCCCCGATGGAAATGGGCCCAGACTGCTGGGGAGTGCATCAGGAACAACTCACTGGGGCGGGGGTGGGGGGGGCCTCACAGGATGGCTGGGACACATAGCCCCACTCCTACGCAACCACCATTCAGTTCTCACTGAAAAGTGTGAACATGATGTGCTTCTGGAGAACTTTTAACACACTTCCCTGTGCTCTAGCCACAGTCACATTGGTTTCTGTTAGCTAAATTTTTAACCATATAGTATTGTCATTTGCATGCTACAGTTAAGAGCTTCCAGAGGTTACATGCACTAGATCTTAACAGCTCAGCTCTCACGAATAACATTATCTTCCACCATCTCAGAGAAGCAGTGATATTGTGGAGCTAGAAAAGTGCAGTCTCCCAGGAGTTCTGCCCTATTTTCATGCTGAGGTGTAATAGAGTATTTCCAGTCCCCCACCCGTCTGTCACCTTAGGTGGGAATAACTTTAGGAAGTGCACTTTTCCCATGAGGTCCTTTGGTGGTTGGGCGTTTACAACCTTCAGAACTCCCAAAGGTGGACCCAAACATCACACAAGCTCCCTGTATCCAAAAGGTGAAAAGTCAGAGAACCTGGGGACTGAGGCTGCTTCTGCACAGCTTACCAAACATCACACCTTTTGTGTGAGGTCTGGAAGAGCTGGTTTGGAGTGGCAAACACTCAATTCATCCTCCAAACAGCATAGGGTAACCAGGAGGGGCAGTGGTCAAGGTCCCATGTAGAGTGACTCAGCAGGTGCTCGGTCTACAAGGCTGGCTCCCACGGAGACCCAGGGCGGGGGGGGGATGGGGTTTTCCCCTTGGGGAGTGTTCCTTGGGGAGTTTGCCTCTTTCACCCATTAGTTGTTTCTCCAGACAATGCTGAGCTTCTAAAACCACACCTTCCTAGGTAGGCTTGCTGTGGGAAATGTGTCTCGTCATTTCTCAGAGAGGCCTGGGTGCTCATGGCCTTAACCCCATACAGCCTGGGTGGTCTCAGCTTCCTTCATTGTTCCTGGTCTCGGTTTCCTCATCTATAAATTAGGAATGTTAAAGGCTGTCTTGAAGCGTTACTGCTAGACCTAGAAATAATTCACATATAGCAAGGGGCCTGGCATGCACGCTGTCACTAGTAACCATGGCTCGCACATTGGCTGCTTGTCTCAGAACACGGAAATGGGGCCAGGGCACTGGTCAGAGCTCCCTTGGCCATTAGGACAGGCTGTAATCTGTTCTGTGTTTACAAAAGCTCAACAAAGTGCAGTTTACCTCAGCCGTGAAACACCTGCTAATACAGACCTCAAAGGCGCTGTGAAGATTAAACAGGTTAACGCTCATCGAAAGCTTGGAACTCCATGTGGCCTACAGCATATATTCAGTAAATGTCAGCTGTCACTGTTGCCCAGATACTCCACCCTGCCACCCTGTCATTCAAGGGTCTGAGGACAGGCACGACATGATAGTAGGGGTAGACAAGTAGTGATGGGGTGGAAGTCAGAGCAGGCTCAGGACGCTCAAGACCCGGCACTATGGCCAGGCAGTGGCTCACGCCTGTGGGAGGCTGAGACGGGTGAATCACCAGATCAAGCATTCGAGACCAGCCTGGCCAACATGGTGAAACCCTGTCGCTACTAAAAAAATACGAACAAATTAGCTGGGCGTGGTGGTGCGCGCTTGTAATCCCAGCTACTTAGGAGGCTGAGGCAGGAGAATCGCTTTAACCCAGGAGGCAGAGGTTGCAGTGAGCCGAGATCGCGCCACTGCACTCCACCCTGCACTACAGAGCAAGACTCTGTCTCCAGAAAACAAACAAACAAACAAAAAAAGACCCAGCACTGTTCTGTGGCTGGGAGGGGGTCTGGGCTCTGCAGGTCCTGACTGGCTCCTGTGTCCACTGGTCACCGCCACAATGGACTGGACCAAACCAGCACACAGGAATGTCTGTGCTTCAGAGGAAGTCACTTACGTAAAATATTTGATGTTTAAATGGGAAATACATGCAAGTTACTTTTATGATTTTATAAGTTCTCGGCAGTCAGAAAAGGTAGCAAATCGATTAATCAGAAATAGTCTACAACACAGTTCTTAGATTACGTACTTGTTTGAATGAATTCTCCTAGCAGCACCCACCCGTGATGTCCTGACTGCGTGCTCAGGAAGCAATGGTTTCCTGTTGTTTATTTACTGATGTCCCTGATGTGTTTAGTACAGGGTCTGCCACACAGCTGGAGCTCGGTGTCCGTTGAACTAAATGATGCTGTACTAAACACTCTAAGGGGTACTCCTAGAATTTCTTCTTGTTCTCCCAGCCACTGGCACACAAACCCTGCCTAGATTTTCACATACAAAGCATTAGGCTTGAAGACATGGAAGAAATGCTGTTTTCTTATGTGCAGTCAAGAAATGACTTCCAAGGGACCTCCACTGAGTGACAAATTGTCTGAATGCACACAGATCTCTTGGGGTGGATTTAACAGAACCAAGGGAGTATGAAGTATGAAAAATAACAGGAATGCAAGCCATGTGGCCTGTGCCTAGCAGAATGTAGGCCTGACATTTAATCGTGGAACTTGCTTTCTTGTCTGCAAAAGGAGACACCTGAGGAAAAGATCTTTGATGCGTGAGCGCAGGCTACCGCCCATGCACTTCACAGAGAGGAATCAGTCGCATGAGTTTGGTTCACTAAGTCTACAGTAAGGTATTTAAATAAAGCTGATTTTATTCATTCATTCATTTATCTATTTTTAAAGAAAGGGTCTGGCTCTGTTGCCCAGGCTGGAATGCAGTGGTGTGATCATAGCTCACTGTAGCCTCCACTTTCTGGGTTCAAGTGATCCTCCTGCCTCAGCCTCCTGAGTACCTGGGACAACAGGAACTTGCCACCACCCATAATTATTTTATTATTTTTTGTAGAGATTGGATCTCACTGTTGCCCAGGCTAGTCTTGAGCTCCTGGGATCAAGAGATCCTCCCAGCTGGGCACTGTGGTGCACGCCTGTAGTCCTAGCTACTCAGGAGGCTGAGGCACAGGAATCACTTGAGCCTGGGAGGTTGAGGCTGCAGTGAGCTAAGTTTGTACCACTGCACTCCAGCCTGGATCTGGGCTACAAAGCGAGACCCTATCTCAAAAAAAAAAAAAAAATCCTCCCAGTTCAGCCTCCCGAGATGCTGAGATTATAGGCATGAGCCAATGTGCTGGCCTAGGCTTCTTTTTCTTGTCATTATTCCCAAAACAATAGAGTACAACAACTATTTATATAATGTTTACATTGTATTACGTATTGTTAAGTCACCTAGAGATGACAAAATACACAGAAGAACTGCATAGGTTATATGCAAATACTATGACATTTTATACCAGGGACTTGAGCATCCAACGATTTTGGAGTCCACAGGGACTCCTGGAAACAATGGTCCACCCAAACCAAGAGCTGACTACATACAAAGACCCTGGTGAAAGGCAAGGGTGGACTGAGGTCACTGAGTGTGGGAGTAGGTGAGGCAGCTCTACCCACACTGCCAAACTTTCAAAGTGAGCCAACCCTGGGGTGTGCTGGATGAACTACCCTATCCCATAGGCTATTTCTATAGGGTCACAAACAGAATTATGGGGCCGAAGAATGAGGCCACACATTCAGAAGCCACCTCTAGACTGGAAACAGTATTTCTACTCTTCATTTTTCTTGATTAGTCTTGCCCCAAGTTTGACAATTTAGTCTTTTCATTATTAACTTTTGTTTTACACAGCATTAATTTCTGCTCATTCCTTCATTTTATTTGTTCTTTTACTTTATTTTGCTGTTCTTTTTAAATTTAAAATGGATGTTTACCTTATTTTCATGTAGTATTTTGTACTCATGTACAGAGAGATGAGTTTCTCTTTGTAAGTCAATTTTTGCATTCTATATTTCAAGGCTATGTTATTGGTTTACATTAAAGTTATCTTTATGAATTAGTTATTGTAATTATTAACACATTTGGATTTATAGCTACCACATTATTTGTGATTTTTCCATTTGTCGTTTTTTTCTTTTCACTTTTTTTTTGCTTGCATTTCAATGAGCTTTTGTTAACCATTTTAGGTTTTTTTCTACTAATTTGGAAGTTACACATTCTGCTTGTGTAATTATGATCATTAACATGGGAATTATAACAGGGATACTTAATTTACCATGCCTAAAGTTCATCAGTACTTTTTTACCCTAGTTCTGAAAGTAGGACCTAGAACTCTTACTCTATTCCTTTCTTGATTTCTAGGGTTTATTGTGTGTTAAAATGCAATAAGATATTGTTTTTACGTACTTTATTTGCTCCTCATTCTGATCACTTTGCTTCTACCTCAAGGATATTATTTAAACTTTCTTTTTTTT
>NW_016107828.1:230352-235079 GCF_001604975.1 Cebus imitator | reverse complement strand
TTTTAAGATGGGGTTTCACCATGATGGCCAGGCTGGTCTTGAACTCCTGACCTCAGGTGATCCACCCACCTCAGCCTCCCAAAGTGCTAGGATTACAGGCGTGAGCCACCACACCTGGCCTATGATTTTTAATTTATCTTCCTGGTACTTTACTTTTCCTGGAAAAATCTTAGTTGTTGTATCTTCAGCTACTGCCACCTTCCCTTGCTCCTTCTCCTGTCCTTCCAGAATACTTATTGGAAAAACATTGGCTCTCAATCCTCCTGGTCTTCTCAATCTATTGCAATCTGCTTGACTTCAGTGTTGTGTGTTTTCCTTTTGCCCCCCCTCCCCCAAGATTGGGTTTACCTCTGCCCTGCCCCTGGAAGTTGACTTCTACAGACTGGATGTCCAGGCTCTCTTGCATTCTCGTGGTTGGGTTAGTCAAAGGGAGACCCCAGCAGAAATGAGGTGGTGAGACTGCTCTGGTTATTAATTTCTCTCACTCCCTTTCTGCCAGGCTGAGGCTTGGTGTCATTGTGTTCCTCTAAGGCTGTGACTCCCACCTGCGGGCCCTTCTACATGGCTTTAGCATTTGCTAGGTTCTGTCACTGCCTTGCCCCTCAGTCCTATGAATTGTGATGGCTTCCCACAGTTGCTAGTTAACTGGGTCCTTTGTCATCCTTTGCTGGTTCTTTAGCCCAGCTCACACTTCTGTTCACAGTCTCTTCTAAAAAATTATATTTATTTAAATTCTTTGAGTGTGCCTTCTATTTCCTGTCTGAAACAGGAAATTAATATAATCTAAATTTATATTGCCCACCACTTTTTTGTGATCTGGAGAACTTCTCATCTACATTTCAGTTTTTTTTTTTGAGATGGAGTTTTGCTCTTGTTGCCCAGGCTGGAGTGCAATGGCACAGTCTCTGCTCACTGTAACCTCTGCCTCCTGGGTTCAAGCAATTGTCCTACCTCAGCCTCCCAAGTAGCTGGGATTACAGGTGTGTGCCACCATGCCTGGCTAATTTTGTGTTTTTTGTAGAGATGGGTTTCACCATGTTGGTCAGGCTGGTCTTGAACTCCTGACATCAGGTGATCTGCCCACCTTGTCCTTTCAAAGTGCTGGGATTACAGACATGAGCCACTATGCCAGGCCAGTTTTCTACTTTTCTTCAGTTATCTCTATTCTGCTGTTAAAACCATCTATTAAGCTAGGCACAGTCGCTCATGCCTGTAATCCCAGCACTTTGGGAGATTGAAGTGGATGGATCAAAAGGTCAAGTGTTCGAGACCATTTCTACTAAAAATACAAAAAATTAGCTGGGCATGGTGGCACATGCCTGTAGTCTCAGCTACTTGGGAGGCTGAGGCAGGAGAATCACTTGAACCCAGGAGGCGGAGGTTGCAGTGAGTTGAGATTGCGTCACTGCACTCCAGCCTGGTGACACTGCTAGACTGTCTCAAAAACAAAACAAAACAACCCTGTCTATTAAGTTTTCATTTTCAGTGATTAGTTGTTTTTTTTTTTTTAAATCAGGAAATTTCAGTTTTTTTCCAAGTCTTCTTGGTTGAGTTTTATAGCCTTTCTTTTCTGCATATATTCAAAGTTTGTTTATTACTTCTTTAAATATAAGAAACATTATTTTGTATTTTGTGTCCAATATCCAATATCTGAAGCCTTTGTGATTCCATTTATCTTATTGTTGTTTCTGCTGGTTCTTGTTCTTAATGCCTTGCTTTCGTTCAGATTTAATAATTCTTTATTATGAGTTGTTCATTTTCCATGGAAAATTATTTGTAGGTACTCTTTGGGACCTGGCATGAAAATAAGTTTCTTCAGAAAAGACTGCGTTTGCTTTGCCAAGTTCACTCGAAGACCATTATGGGCCTAGGTTTTGGCTACAACTTCTCAGGGGCCTTCTTTACCCATTTTCTTAGTGCTGAGTGTGTATCCTTTGGACCCAGCTTTAGAGTGAATACTCCATTCACTTTCAGTAGCCCTAGGCTTTATTTCCAGTGCCTCATCCCCGGAAGGCTATAAACACCAAAACTGGAGTTCACTAAGTTCAGCAAATGTTCTGAGAGTGAAAACCAATGGAGAGCTCCATCTGAGCATCTGCTTTCACTGACATGTTTTTTCCAAGTGTATTATGCCATTCTTGCATTGCTATAAAGAAATACTTAACACTAGGAAATTTATAAAGAAAAGAGGCTTAATTGGTTCACGGTTCTTCAGGCTGCACAGGAAGCGTGGTGCTGACATCTGCTCAGCTTCTAGGGAGGCCTCAGGAAGGTTACAATCATGGTGGAAGGTGAAAGGGGAGTAGGCATGTCACACGGTGAAAGCTGGAGAAGAGGTGGGAGGGGCCATGCATGCTTAAGTGGCCAGATCTCATGAGAATTCACTCACCATTGCAAAGACATCACTGAGCTATGAGGGATCCACCACCATGACGTAAATACCTCCCACCAGACCCCACTTTCAGTACTGGGGATTACCATTCAACATGATATTTGAGCAGGGAGAAATATCCAAGCTCTATCATTCTAACCCTAGCCCCCCTCCCCCAAATTTCATGTCCCTCTCACATTATAAAACATGATCATGCCTTCCCAATAGTCCCCTAAAGTCTTAACTCATTCCAACATTAACTCAAAAGTCCAAAGTCTCATCTGAGACAGTAAAGTACCTGTTTACCAATAAGCCTGTAAAATAAAAAAAAAAAAGTTATTTACTTCCAAGACACAGTAGATATACAGGCAGCATTGGGTAAACATTCCCATTCCGAAAAGGATACGTTGGCAAAAGAAAGACACTACAGACCCGATGCAAGCAAAACCTAGCAGGGCAGTCATTAAATCTTAAGGCTCCAAAATAACCTCCTTTGACTCCATGTCTCACATCCAGGGCACACTGCTGCAAGGGGTGGTCTCCCAAGGCCTTGGGCAGCTCTGCCTCTGTGCTTTGCAGGGTTCAGCCCCCAAGGCTACTCTCACCAGCTGGAGTTGGATGCTTGTGGCTTTTCCAGGTATACAGTGCAAGCTGGCGGTGGATCTACCATTCTGGTTTCTGGAGGATGATGGCCCCATTCTCACAGCTTTACTAGGCAGTGCCCCACTGGGGACTCTGTGTGGGGACTCCAACCTTGCATTTCCCTTGGCACTGCCATGGCAGAGGTTTTCTGTGAGGGCTCTGCCCCTGCAGCAAGCTTTTGTCTGTGCACCTAGACTTTCTCATACATCCTCTGAAATCTAGGTGGAGACCACCAAGAGTTCTTCATTTTTACATTCTGTGCACCTGTATGCTTAACACCACGTAGGAGCTGCCAAGGCTTATGTTTTCCAAAGTGGCCGCCCAAGCTGTACCTGGGCCCCTTTGAGCCATGGCTGGAGCTGAAGCAAGTGCAATGTGGGGGGCGGTGTCCCAAGGCTGTATAGGGCAATGGATACTCTGGGCCTGACCCATGAAACCATTCTGCCCTCCTAGACCTCTGGGCCTATGATGGGAGGGGCTCCTGGGTAGGTCTCTGAAATGCCTCCAAGCCTTCTTCCTCATTGTTTGGATAGCAGCACTTGGCTTCCCTTTAGTTATGCAAATATCTCCAGCAAGTGGTCGTTCTGCAGCCTGCTTAAATTCCTCTCCTTAAAAAGCTTTTTCTTTCTGTGCCACATGGCCAGGCTGCAGATTTTCCAAACTTTTACACTCTGCTTCCTATTGAAATATAAGTTTCAACATTAGGTCATTTCTTTGCTCCCCCATCTGAGGTAGGCTGCTAAAATTAGCCAGGCTATCTCTTGAACACTTTGCTGCTTAGAAATTTCTTCTGCCAGGTGCCCTAAATCATCACTTTTTAGTTCAAACTTCCACAGATCCCTAGAGCATGACCAGAATGTAGCCAAGCTCTTTGCTAATCACAACAAGGGTGACTTTTGCTCTAGTTCCCAGTAAGTTCCTCATTTCTGAGACCTCAGAATCCCGGGCTTCACTGTCCATATCACTATTAGCATTTTGGTCACAACCACTGAACTCTCTCTAAGACATTCTAAGCTTTCCCTCATCATCCTGTCTTCTTTTGAGCCCTCCAACGTCTTCCAACCTCTGCCTATTACCAAGTTCAGAGTTAATTTTACATTTTCAGTATCTTTCTAGCAATGCTCCACTCCTTGGTACGAATTTTCTGTGATCCAAACACCTCGCATGAGGCCCCATCTCCAGCAGTGGGGATTACAATTCAATATGAGATTTGGGTGGGGAAAAATATCCAAACTGTATTGCTAAGTAATATTTAGATAACTTTAAAGGATTTTAAAACATATTTTAGGCATTTTGTACTGTTTTCAAGATGACACTGTCCTTTATCCCTAGCTAATCATGTAAAAGAAATGGTCCTCTTTGTTTTAAAATTTGTTATGTGTAGAAATGGACTATAAGGAGAAAGAAAACAGGATAGGAGTTATTTGCTGGGGAGGAATCATTCATGAGAGTCCTCTCATGTTTTCTTAAGAGTTTAGGGCCGGGCGCGGTGGCTCAAGCCTGTAATCCCAGCACTTTGGGAGGCCGAGGCGGGTGGATCACGAGGTCAAGAGATCGAGACCATCCTGGTTAACATGGTGAAACCCCGTCTCCACTAAAAATGCAAAAAATTAGCTGGGCATGGTGGCGCACGTCTGTAGTCCCAGCTACTTGGGAGGCTGAGGCAGGAGAATTGCTTGAACCCAGGAGGCAGAGGTTGTGGTGAGCCGAAATC
>NW_016107828.1:221606-230307 GCF_001604975.1 Cebus imitator | reverse complement strand
AAAAAAAAAAAAAAAAAAAAAAAAGAGTTTAGAATTCCTACCTTGTCAGTTTCCAGGTATACTGATGCTTTCACAGAGTTTTTAAATGAATGAACATTTATGAAGAAAGACTGTACCTGTATTAGCCAATTTTAGCCTGGGATAGAGAAATCGAAGAGGGTTTATTACCTATATTACCTATCTCTTTATATAAGAGCCATAGGTTCAGATTTTCTAGTTAAATATAAATATTTTGATATATGTTGTGCCATATCTGGATTATCAATTGAACATAGATTCAAAGAGCATCTGCTTTAGATGCCAATGCAGTAGGCATCAGTGCTGTTTACAAATAACTCTGTTATTCTCAACTCACTGTCCAGAAATAGGCACGTGGGAGCTAAGACTGAAACACTTCATTGTCAAATTCATTCCCCTTTCCTCCGCATAGCTATTGTCAACAACCTTTACTCCAGGAGTCTGATCCCTCAGTGACCATTCTGAGCAGAGCCCCCTGCTGACCTACAGTGGCTATCTTAAACAGCTTGGGCTGCCATAACAAAATACCACAGACTGAGTGGCTTAAACAACAGAAATTTTTCTTTTCACAGTTTTGGAGACTGGAAGGTCAAGATCAGGGCACCAGCATAGTTGGGTTCTGGTGCAGCCTCTTCCTGGCTTGACGAAAGCCACCTTCTCTCTGTGCTCACATGGTCTCTCCTTGGTGCATGTGTGGAGCCAGGGAAGCCAGGAAACAGCTCTCTGGGTCTTTTCTCACAAGTGTGCTAATTCCATCAGGAGGGCCCCAGCCTTATGACCTTTACAAAACCCAATTATCTCCCAGAGGCTCTATCTCCAAATACCGTAAGACTAGAAGTAAGGCCTTTAAAGCATGAATTTGGTGGGGACTCAATTTAGTCCACAGCAGTGAGCATGGAACATCAGAGAGAAATAACTGATGCTGAGATATGGAGACTATTTGTTATCACAGGACAACTTAGACTATCAAGACAGATACATTCTGATAGTGAATATTTTTATACCTCTATGCTTTTGTGAGGAAATAATATGTTTTTAACTAAAAATAATAGCAGGAGAAGCACTTGGCTTACTATTATCCTAAACGTTGGGGGCAGGGTTGGAATTGAAATTTTAAGCCTCCTCTCCCTGGAAAATTGAAATTGCTAAAACGTCATGGTTTCCTTGTGCAGACCTTCAAAGTCAGTTATTAAACTTGTGACAATAACGTCACATTATCAAAGTGAATTTTTGTTGTTGTTGCTGTTTTTAGCCTGAGGGTTAGACATCACAACCACCTGCTTAACCAGTTTCCAAAAACACGAAGGATTCACATGTCTGCTGCAACATGAAACTTGTCTTTGCTTATCTTGAGTTTTTTTTTCGGTACAGCACAGAATGCTAATTTTAAGAAATTCCGCCTGCAGATGTTTAGAATCATTTGGAAATTGATCATAAGAATAAGTACATGCATTCCAAATATGTGTACATTTATTATCACAAATCTTCCCTAGGAAAAGAGACTACAAGATTTCCATTAAACCTAAAAGTCCTTTAGGGAACTGCAGAATGCAAAGAATGTTTTTAACAGTGTGTCAATGAAATGATTCATAATCAACCATGAAAACACCCCTTATCAGAAGCTCAGACGGGAGCAAGGGCAGAAGTTCATTGGCACAGGTAGCAGTGAAGCCACCTGCTTGTCATGATCCATGACATGGAATTCTCACAGAAGAAACACAACCTCTCTGCGTATGCAAACAGTGCTTTAGTGAAACATTGATGCTGGGGGATTATTTACAGCCGATGATCCCAAGTACAATCTATCAAGTACCTCCATTTAAATACTAAACAATTCATGACCAGCCTGGACAACATGACAAAACCTCATCTCTACTAAAAAATACAAAAATTAGCCTGGTGTTGTGGTGCGCACCTGTAGTCCCAGCTACATGGGAGACTGAGGCACGAGAACTGCTTAAACCTGGGAGATGGAGGTTGCAGTGAGCCAAGATCACACCATTGCACTCCAGCCTGGGCAACAGAGTGAGATCTTGTCTCATAAATAAACACCAAGCAAGGTAATAACTCTAAAGAGGTCAAAAACAAAGCCACTCTTAGACGGCAGTGCAAAAGGAGAGTGGCTTTGGACTTCCATGGGCCCTGGACCCACCTCCAGTTGTGTCCCTCCAGCTGTGTGACCATGAGCAAGCACTCCTCTCTGCGAAAGAGACAACCACACCCACCTCATTATGCTGTCCTGAGAAGGAAAACAAGTTACCTGCATGTGGTGGAGGCTCCCTGCATTGCAGTTGTTAAGGTTCAACGGGAATTTAATGAATAGAACAAAAGCTTAGCAAATACTCTGTAACTAAGCAGCTAATAACATAGATAATACATAATAATACATAACAGTACAGAATCTCTTTGCTCACTTACTATGTGACAGGCATGTTAAAAGTACTTTATTTCACTAACCCTATTCCACACACATTATTATTACCTTCAGTCTACAGGTGAAGAAACAGAGGCTTGGTGAAGTTGAGAAATTTTCCCAGGATCACATGGGGTGGAGCTATATCTTAGACATGAAGTTCACACTTTTAACTCATTGTGTAATTCTGCAGAGAATGTCAGGCTGCACCTTTGCCCCAGAGGGTGGCTCCCATGCCATTGTTGCCTTCCACAAAGGAGGGTGTTTCCTTAGACTTCCCTGTTGAATTCATACCTCTATGAAGTTAAGATAACATCTGTCCCCTAGCCACATCTAAGACTCCACAAGACTCACAGGATTGGGTTGACAGACACCGTATAAATCCAGTGGTTAGAGAAAATCCACTTACTAAGTGAAGGTGAAATTCCCCTTCTCTTGAGTTTCCAGCGTCATAGTAAAGGAAAACTTCAATAAGTAAACCTTTCAGCTCTTCATCCTTCAGTGAATTCTATTTATAACCAATCATTTCAACAACTGGAAGACACACACAAGCAGACCTATGTCGTGTGAACCCCACGTACGCCCCCTTGCCCATTAGTGCCGTGAGGTGGTGGTTCAGGCAGAACTTGGCTGTGGAGGTGTGCATGCCTGGTAGGTTCATGAGGTGTGATCCTGCCTGCAGCTTTACTTCATCATGAAATATGCTAGACTGGCAGCTGGTTTGCTGGCTGCTGGCTCCTCTGGGGCGTCTGCCCTCACAGAAACCGCAGCCTCAGAATCTGAGGCCCTCAGCATCTCTCATCATTCCAGGGGATAAGAGTCCAAGTGCCTCAGGCTGGAGGAGCCTGCCCTGGAGAAGGCCCTGGCTGGCAAGAACTGGAGGTGTGGGACAGCTTTCCTCTTTATGCACAGTGTGGAGTTCTGACCCACTTCAGGGTTGTACACAGGGGGTTCCACAGTTGTGTAATTCACTAGGACTACTTGAGTATTGCAGAAGCCAGGTTCCAACTGCTAAGGCCCTGGCTACATCAGGAACTTACTCAAGCTGTCATTCAATCCAGAGTTCCACGGTTACTGTGAATGCTCTTGGCAGTGCTGCCCGAGGTGAGGGATGGCAAAAGAGTAAGACATAGTTCCTGTCCATAATGGGCTGGCTACTTCTTTTGAAAGCAAAATGTACACAAGGAAGCATCTAAGTACAAAGCAGCATATGACTCGTTCCCAGTG
The DNA here is from genome assembly GCF_001604975.1 of Cebus imitator. Lineage (NCBI taxonomy): Eukaryota > Metazoa > Chordata > Mammalia > Primates > Cebidae > Cebus > Cebus imitator. The sequence goes on along the minus strand of NW_016107828.1, from coordinate 226,649 downwards.
AATTCCTGTGGGGATCCAGGGAAGTGGCCAATGGGCCTGATGGAGCACTCCAAGCACCCTCTAAGACCAGATGGCTACTGATGGCTAATCCCTCTGCAAAGTCTCCTTTCAGGCAGGAAGTTCAGTTCTGCAAGATGTACCTTTCATCCATAAGAATTACAGCAATGAGAAGATAAAACAGAACAGATCAAGCTCACAAAATAAAGAAGTCTGAAAACCAAAGTGTTTTACTAAGGAGTGCCTTGCAGTGAGAAGCTTTGCAGAGTACCCTTGAGAGCATCCTTTACTACAGCTTAGACATACCTTTCTCTGTCACAACGTACATACTCTAAGGCGTCTGGTAGCTGTATACCTCCACTAACACAGTCAAGAATTGGCAACATGCTTCATGCTGCAAGCCGTATTTCCGACTCTCCTCAGAAACGGGCTTTACAGTTTGGATTTCCCAGAGAAGCCCAGAAGTGTTTTCATAGAGAAGAAGTGTTTTCCTAGTGGTGTAGAACACACACTTGTCCCCAAGAAGCTACACTCAGCCAGAAAATCACAACAACAGGCAAGGATGCTGATTTTCATCAACACACATACACACACACACACACACACGATGTAGGATGCTTGGTACTTCACCATTGTTGTTACAGCTCTGGGCCCATGATGAGTTATTATGCTTGTGCATTCACAGATATGCCTTTGTGGCTGAACAAGTTAAAAGCAGGTGGCTCATGCCTGTAATCCCGGTACTCTGGGAGGCCAAGGCAGGTGGATCACTTGAGGTCAGGGTTCAAGACCAGCCTGGGTAATATGGTGAAACCCCATCTCCACTAAAAGTACAAAATATTAGCCAGGAGTGGTGGCTGGTGCCTGTAATCCCAGCTACTCAGGAGGCTGAGGCAGGAGAACTGACTGAACTTGGGAGGTGGAGGTTGCAGTAAGCCAAGATTCTGCCACTTGCACTCCAGCCTGGGTGACAGAGAGAGACTCCGTCTCAAAAAAAAAAAGAAAAAGAAAAGAATTAAAGAAAGGACGTTTGCCCATCTGAAGCAAAGTATTGACTGGACTTATGTAAATACCAGATTAAAAGAAAAAGGAAGAGGAACTGGGCATGTCAGAGTGAGAGAAAGTGGGAGAGGTTGAGGAAGCATATGAGATTCTTAAAAAAAAAGGACAATAAGTACCAACATAGCTTTGCTAATGTTGGAAATGGTGGCCAGAATTGTCTGCAGTTTAGCAAATGATGATAGCCAGCTAATCCTAATTACCCTAGAAGCTTCCTTTAGAAGTGCCACAAAGCTGTAGGAGGTATGCTTATCTGCCTTGCTGTGACACAAAAATGGAAGCATAGTTAATATAATAGATGAGAAACGCATGACTCAGAATGATTTTCAATATTGGAATGTTAGGAATCTATGGGAGGTATTTTCGTGTAAGAATAATAGGACCTGGCTGGGCGTGGTGGCTCCCGCCTGTAATCCAAGCACTTTGGAGGCCAAGGCAGGCGATCACCTGAGATTGGGAGTTCAAGCATAATAGGACTTGTTTAAAAGGACTGGCGAGTTGGGGGCATCCCAGATGCGTGAGAAGCACTACAGCTAGTGGTTAGAAGCAGGTTTGCTGGAGCCAGGCTGCCTGGGTTCAAAGTTCACCTCTGCTGCCTGTTAGCTGCACAACCATGGGCTGCTTTTGAGCCTTGCTGTGCCTTGGTTTCCCCATGCACTTCATGAGGCTCTTGCAGGAATTAAATGAGTTAACAGGTAGTCAACAGCTCTGAATAGTGCTTGACTGAGTCAGCTCTGCCTTAGGTTCGACTTATGGGATGCGGCCCTGGGTTCCCTAAGGGAGTGGCCACACTATTCACAAACAAGAACGCAGTAAGCGCCCAAAGGCTCTATCCTCACCAACCTTTCCCCCTTTTATGGTGATCTAATTGCATTGGTTAAAAGCAGCTAACCAGTTATTTAGAATATGCTCTCTAGCCAAGTCTAACTTTTTTTAGACGCTGCAGATGGACAAGCTTGATTGACTGAACCAAAATGGGAACATTAAACAAACATCACAGACCCCACTAATAACATTGTGACTTTGCTGTCAAATGTAGATTCCCCCCTTCAAAAAAAGCTTGTGACCGTTTTGTATGGCTTGTCTGGAAACTTCTGCAAATCTTATGTTTTAGTAAAATATTTTTTATTCTAAAAAAAAAAAAAAGTCCTCAGCGGGACCCCACAGAACAGTCTCCCCGCTGCTCCCTGGCTCTCCTGGGGAGCTGCGCGGCACCAGCTGCACCTCCTCTGCCTCAGGTCAGGCTTTACCTTCTGCGCCCGTTTCCGAATTTAACAAGCACGAGAACGGGCCGCAGGGGAGCCGCGAGGACGGGTGGGGGGCGCGCGAGGACGGGTGGGGGGCGCGCGAGGACGGGTGGGGGGCGCGCGAGGACGGGTGGGGGGCGCGTCACCTGCTCCGCACAGAGCCGCGGCTCGCCCGCACGCGCGCTTCCCCTCCGCTGCGCGTCTCGCCGCGACCCGGGACCCCGAGACTCCTGGTCCCTCTAGAGCCTCTGAGCCCCTAAACCCCCACGCACCTCCCAAATCCCAAGACCCCGGACTGCCCAACCCTGGCCCGGGGCGGTGGCTGGGGGCCTCAACCCGCGTCCAAAAGCCCGCAGGGCCGTCTGTCGGGAGTCTCCGCCTTACACAGCAGGAATTTATTATCCGCGCGCCCCCCGAAATCCGGGCGTCCCCTCCCCGGCGCCCTCCCTCACGGGCCCCCCAAAAGCCCTCCGTGGCTGACCTCCAGGCCGGGTGGGTGCGCTGTGGGACGCGGAAAGCGCCATAGGGGACGCAGGACACGTTTGGCTGAGCTCCCGGAAGTGACGCACCGCCAGCGCCCGACGGCGGAAGTCCCACCTGCGCCCGACGGCGGAAGTTCCGGGAGTGCCCAGTCCCCGCGTGCTTTCGGCAGCCGGCATGGCGCACTACAACTTCAAGAAAATTACGGTGGTGCCGTCCGCCAAGGTAGGCGGCTGCGGGAGGGCCGCTCCGACTTTCGCCTGCTCCTTAGCGGGGTCGCCGGCGAGTGTCCGGGCCTGCAGCCGGGGGAGAGCGCACCCGGGCCGACCTGCTGGCCGCGTACTCGTGATCATTTCCCCTCCCCCACAGAACCCGGGGTCCGCCAGAGATGGAGGTCCGCCCAAAGACTGAGGGCCCCCGGAGAGGGAGGTCCGCCCAAAGACTGAGGGTCCCCGGAGATCGAGGTCCGCCCAAAGACTGAGGGCCCCCGGAGATGGAGGTCCGCCGACGGAAGGGGTCTCTGGAGGGGACGAGGTGGGCGAGGGGAGGGGACCCCGGCACGTGAGGGAGGAGCACTAGGTGGTTGGCGATGAGCCTTCGGGTCTGGGCTTGGCGTAGCCCCCTCCCCTCTCTGGAAGCCTCGGTTCGTCGCTCTCGTGATTTAACGTTTCTTAGTTTTTAAGTCGTTCTCCTTCGCTGTTGGATTTGGGAATCCCTGTTCTTTTTCGGACTGTAGCAGGCCCAGACTAAATTTGTACAGCGTTGGTTGGTGTGGCAAGAATGAGTCAACTGCCGGGCGCGGTGGCTCAGCCTGTAATCCCAGCACTTTGGGAGGCCGAGGCGGGTGGATCACGAGGTCAAGAGATCGAGACCATCCTGGTCAACATGGTGAAACCCCGTCTCTACCAAAAATACAAAACGTTAGCTGGGCATGGTGGTGCGTGCCTGTAATCCCAGCTACTCGGGATGCTGAGGCAGGAGACTTGCTTGAACCCGGGAGGTGGAGGTTGCGGTGAGCCGAGGTCGCGCCACTGCACTCGGGCCTGGCGCCTGGTGACAGAGTGGGACTCTGTCTCAAAAAAAAAAAGAATGAGTCAAAAAGTGTTGAGCATTAGGACTTTCTATTTTATTTTTTATTTTTTTAAAGACGGGTTTCACCATATTGGTCAGGCTGGTCTTGAACTCCCGACCTCAGGTGATCCGCCCCCGCTTGGCCTCCAAAGTGCTTGGATTACAGGTGTCAGCCACCACGCCCAGCCAGGACTTTTTTTTTGAGACTGAGTTTTCGCTCTTGTTGCCCAGGGTGGAGTTGCCCGGGGTGGAGTGCAGTGGCCAGATCTCGGCTCACTGCAGCCTCTACCTCTGAGGTTAAAGTGACTCTCCTGCCTCAGCCTCCCAAGTAGCTGGGATTACAGGCGCATGCCACCAGGTCTGGCTAATTTTTGTGTTTTCAGTAGAGATGGAGTTTCACCATGTTGGCCAGGCTGGTCTTGAACTCCTGATCTCAAGTGATCCACTTGCCTCAGCCTCCCAAAGTGCTGGGATTACAGACGTGAGCCACCACTCCCAGCCAGATTGTAGTGTTTTCGAGTGCAGGAATCATATCTTATTTGTATATTTGATCAACCATCTCTCAAGTTTGTTGAAGGAATTTGCTCTTTGGATTATATGAACTTTGGTAATGTAATCGACTTATGTGGAGGACTTTGGAATATATTAATACACCATCCGTTTTCTGTTTTGTGGAGAGATTTGTGCTTTTAGAGAACAGATGACTTTACCTATCTGAAAAGGGTGATGGTAAGTGTTTGGTAATTGGAAGTTAAAAAAAATAATCACATCAGGAAAGTGTGGGATTCAGTTCGTTCTAGAAGCCTAAGTGAACGCCTGTCCTGTGCATTCAGGTACTGTATTACAAAAATGCATAGAATACCTGCCTCTTTGGAAGTCCTTTTCAAGAGGGGTAAGCAGAATCACTTTTGACCATAGTAGAAATAAAACATGGTTATCGTGGAGGACACACATGGGTTGGGAGAGGATAAGAGTGTAGGTAGCTGTGGTTAGTAGGAGAGTCAGGGGCAACCTCATGAAGTAGGTAACATTTGAACTGGGCCTCCTTCAGGATGTGTGAACACCATTAGGTGAAGAATGTAGGGGAGACCTTGTGTAGGCCCAGAGGGGAGAATGTGCGTGCCCCTCATAGTACTTGGCAGACTGCTGTGACCACCAGCTTATTTGTCTCACTTGTAGGCCCAGAGGG
>NW_016107828.1:198833-221436 GCF_001604975.1 Cebus imitator | reverse complement strand
GTGCCCCTCATAGTACTTGGCAGACTGCTGTGACCACCAGTTTACTTGTCTCACTTGTAGGCTCAGAGGGGAGAATGTGCGTGCCCCTCATAGTATGATACTTGGCAGACGATCGTGGCCACCTGTTTACTTCTGTCACTGGACCCTGATTTCCTTGGAGGGACAGTATCTTGTTCATTATGTTCAGCACCTGAATATCCCTAACAACCTTTGTGTGAAATAATATTGAGTTAATCAAATTGTTGAATTAATCAAAGTGTTCAAGAAAAAAGATCAAAGAATTTTGTGTGCCTAGAGAGTGGCTAGATACATCGGATTGAGGAATCCTCGGGATCGGTCCTTATTAAGGAGAAGTGCTGACTCTTTGCACTGGGAAACTCATGCAGAAATCCTTCATCTCCTCAAATAGTCCCCTTCCATGCTCTTAGGAAATTCTAGACAGTGGATTTTTGTTTTACCTGTTGTTTTATGTATTTTCAAAGCCAAAGATGTGCGTAAAGAAATGGGAGAATTGTTTCTTTTTCCCAACTGTTTTTTCTGATTTATGGTGGAGTTCTCTGACTACTTAAGCTTCAAAAGTTCTTAGGTATTTGGAAATTAAGATAGCATCAAGAAAGTATGGGGTAAAATTTATCTTAGCAGCCATGTGTTTCTTAAAGGCCAGAAACTATAAAGAAGAACAAGGTTGTATATAAAATATGTAGTTAGAGTAAAGTTTTGTAATTTAAAATATGTAGTACCGTAAGATGTTAGTGTTTTAAGATGGTTTCAAATAAATGGATCAGAAGTAGACACTTTTGATTTAATTATGTCTTATTTTCTTTAATTGCAGGACTTTATTGACCTGACGTTGTCGAAGACTCAGCGAAAGACTCCAACTGTTATTCATAAACATTACCAAATTCATCGCATTAGACATTTTTACATGAGAAAAGTCAAATTTACTCAACAGAATTACCACGATAGACTTTCACAAATTCTAACAGATTTCCCTAAGTTGGATGTAAGTGACTTGGGGGACTTCTATGTTTATGTAAATATGAGTCTTCAGAGAAGCAGTGTTTAACCAGTTTTGTGTACTCATTTGACAGAAAGGGAGACAAGGTAATTAGACTGCTCAGTAAGTTAGTGGCAAAGAACTATCTTGTTGAATTAATAAAAGTGGGAACAGAATATGGGTTTTTTGATTCTCTAATATTCTCTCTTTCCTCCAACCAAACCCTGTCTAAGGAGGCCCAAAGCTGCTTCTCAGGCTTTCTGTATAATCCCTGGGCTTACAGGGGCGAACCCAAGTGGTAATGGTCGCTGTGGGTTGGGAACGCAGAAGCTGACAGCTCACTGGTGCATCTCCTCCACCCTCTTTTCAAGGGTTTTTTCCCCTCTGGGCTCAGCTTGGGTCAGTGGCGTAAAGTCCACCACTGTTTGTGAGCTTGCTGCTTCATTAGTGGATGTCAGTCAGTTCAGTACTGACTGTTTTCTTCTCTGGCAAGAAGGGATCACATGGGGAGCTGTGCCTTTTTCATTAAGCCAGAAACCTTGAGCTCCCTTCTCTGCCACACATTGCAGTTTGCCTGTTTTTTTTCTTTGAGACTGAGCCTCACTTTCTTGCCCAGGCTGGAGTGTAGTGGTGCGGTGCCGGCTTGCTGCAACCTCCACCTCCTGGGTTCGGGTGATTCGTGTGCCTCCGCCTCCTGTGTAGCTGGGATTACAGGTGCACGCCACCATGCCTGGCTAATTTTTGGTAATTTTAGTAGAGACAGGGTTTCACCATGTTGGCCAGGCTGGGCTTAAACTCCTAACTTCAAGTGATCCTCCTGTATCTGCCTCTCAAAGTGCGGAGATTACAGTTGAGCCACCATACCCAGCCTGCCTGTTGGCTATAGAAAAGCAACAGCAGAAACTGCTTGGCAGGCACTGCTGACAAAGCCTTGATACTGCGTATAGGGCAGTGCGGCTGCAAGGTCACCTGAGGTTGTGAAGGGTGTGGGGACCAGCAGTACAGTCTTAAAGCCTAAATCTACCCTTGCCCCGGAATAGTCCCTGAAGGTAGGTGTAGGCAGAGAGAAACACTTGGCTTCTGTGACAGTACTTTTTATTTAAACAAGTAATAATGGCTTACTAAAAGACAGAAGTGCTTAAAATAAAAGGCAAAAATTCCTGCTGGAGGACAGACACTTAGGTTGTATCTTCCAGGGTTTGATGCAGTTGTTCAGTAGATGCTTCTTGAATGAGTGGATGGTTTCTTGGGAAAGATAGAGAGTACCTGGGGGTAAAGAAAGTGATTAAGAAGGAGATGAGCCGGGTGTGGTGGCTCAAGCCTGTAATCCCAGCTACTCAGGAGGCTGAGGCAGGAGAATTGCCTGAACCCAGGAGGCGGAGGTTGCGGTGAGCCGAGATCGCGCCATTGCACTCCAGCCTGGGTAACAAGAGCGAAACTCTGTCCCAGAAAAAAAAGAAGAAGGAGATGATTCTAAACTGATGTGATATTAGGAAACACTTTGATCTACTTAGTATCAGATGTTTGTGGTTCTTTTTAAGAAGTTTTACCTTTTTCATCCTCAGTATTATATACATCAGAGGTAGGCGAGTTCAGATGTATTAATATTCTGTTATCTCTTTTAAAGCCAGGACTAGTTATCTGAGGACAGTTTCAGAGTGGAGGGTTAGATTAACGTATTCATTGAATGCTTATTTGTCTGGTATGTTCTGAGCACTAGGAATTAAAAAGTGGCAAAGGCTCCTGTTCTCATTCTGTGGGGGGAAAGATAGTGAACGTGAAAATACATAGCATGTCGGATGGATGCAGGGAAGCCCTGGAAGGGGAGTGGGGAATATTTGCTTGGGGAGAGGGGATCAGGCCTGTAGTCAAAGGAGCAGCAGGTGCAGTGGCCTGAGGTCCCGGAGACCCTGGAGGGCAGGGGGAGGTGGAGAACACGGGGAAATGCGATTGGAGGAGGTGGTAGTCGGGTTGAGTTGATATGTGCTGGTGAGATACGAGACGCTGCTGGCCTGCTGATGTAAAATGCACTGGTAAAATAGAGGTAACATTTAAATCTCTCTGAGATGACCTGGAAGGGAATGTAGGAAGAAGGGTGCTGTGGGGAGCATGGATGTTTCGGGTGGAGCTGTGAGCAGGAGCCAGCACAGGACTTAGAGAGGGCAGACTGTCTCCCTGGAAGCTGTGAGGAAGATGCAGGCAGGATGTGGGGCAGCCCCCTTCGCTTCAAGAGGTCTGTGAGATACAATGTGAGAGTTGGTCATTGGGGGGTCCTTGTGAGTTTGTAGCCTGTTTAGATGGAGTGGTAGACACAGAATTCTGGTGAGAGAGGCTTCAAGATAGGGAGGAGAGGAGAGACACAGTGCCTCTTGGGAACGAAGAGATGGAATTGGAAGGATTTGGGGGTCACAGGAGTTTAAATTTGTTTTCCCAAAGTTTGGGAAATCACAGCAGATTTTTAGGCTGATGGGAATAGTCAGGTGGAGGGAAGGATTTCTGGTGCAGAGTTCCTGAGCAGCAGGAAGGGTGCCTGCAGGGTGGGTCTGGTCATGCTGGGCCCCACAGCTGCACTGCCATACTGGGAGGGAGGTGCATGGCAGCAGCCACCACTGGTGCCCGCATCCCTTCTGATGCTTGTTTTCCCAGAGGGCTAAATAGACAGAGCCCCTGGGCTGGAGAGAGAACTGGGGAGGAGACACTGCAGACTTGAAGAGAGAGGGCAGGAAATTGTTCTTCAATTGTTACTTCTATGAGGGATGGAAACTGCCGGCCCAAAGTGACCGTGGTATGCTTTTGTTTGTTACAGGACATTCATCCATTCTACGCTGATTTGATGAATATTCTGTACGACAAAGATCACTACAAGTTGGCTCTGGGGCAAATAAATATTGCCAAAAATTTAGTGGACAAGTAAGGTACTTTTTTTACTGTGGTGTCTTTTAAGTTATTATCAAAAGCGAAAAGAAACCTAACATTTTTTACTTTTTTAAGTGTTGCTAAAGATTATGTGCGGTTGATGAAGTACGGCGACTCTCTCTACCGCTGCAAGCAGCTGAAGCGTGCGGCCCTGGGGCGGATGTGCACCGTGGTCAAGAGGCAGAAGCAGAGTCTGGAGTATTTGGAGCAAGGTGCTTGTCGTGCATCCGCAGGAACTGTGTTAGCATCCTGCTGACGGGATGCGTCCTTGTTGAGGACTTACTCTTGAGGTGTCTGTTGTGTCATAGTTTGGAGATGACAGGGTCCGTTATTTTTCGTAGCTTTACCTGTGAGAAACAGTAATAGGCTGGTTTCTATTGAAAAAGTGCTGGCACTTATAATATGTATAAATTAATAGCGCTGATAAGAAGGTTTATGTATTTCATATTTAATAGGTAAGATAGAGACAAAAAATTATGAGAAAATGCTGAAAAGTGTAAAAAATAACACGGCTTAGAAAGAAAAAGTAAAAAAAAAAACAAGTAAAAATAAGATGGCTTATAGTTTATTGTTGACATTTTTATTTTAAAAAATACTTTTATTCAGTAAGACTTTCTGAATTACTATAGTAGGATTCTATTGAAACAATTACTTGCCTATTTATTTGTGTGTATTCTTACGTGACAAATTATTTGGACTCATTTGGTGGTGGTCTCCCTACTGCATCTTGCAAGTAATTTTTAACGGAATGTATGATACTTAGATGCTTTGCAGATGCTTTCCTGTAGATCTGTGTGGCCTTCATGATGGCCCAGGGGTGTCACCCTGGAGCCGTGTTTGTTACAGATGAGGTGGCTGAATGGCAGTAACCCATGTTTCAGCCAGAACGTCATGGCATGCAGGCTTCAAAGTACACTGTTTCCCTAATGTCATCTTGCCATGAGAATTGTCTGGACACTTCCAGACATGCTGTTGGCCCCACCTTTGACCTAATGAGTTAAAATATGGGCTTGGAAGGGCTGCAGACTAGGATTCTTAGTACAGCCAAACTTGGGAAATAACTACTGAGTGTACTGTGTATATGCTGTACTCTCTGCAACTATTTTCTCCATCACTGTTGCGTTATAAAACTTGGAGTAAGATTAATATCACCACAGGCCTGGACTGTAACTAAGCTGAAAAGAAAATTTAAACCAAATCTTAAACTTTGAGTGTCTAATTTTTCAATTTGAACTTTTCATAGTGCGTCAGCATTTATCCCGTTTGCCAACCATTGATCCAAATACCAGGACTCTGCTTTTGTGTGGGTACCCAAATGTTGGCAAGTCCAGCTTCATCAATAAGGTTGGTCTGGTTTTTATTGTAAAGCAAATCCTCTGGCCGTTTTACATCATTGTTACTGTATTCTGACTGCGTGGGATTCAGAATGGTCTCGGTCATAATTTTGGCCTCTGAGTTGGTCCTTTAGTAAATACTGTCCTGGTCTGCAGAGGCCCCAGTGCCTGAGTACACCTGAGTTCCTCTTGGAGAGGATTGACTTTGTCTGTTTCTAGATTTATATCACTATTACAGAAGCCATTACTTTTGTTCTTGTGTGTCCTATAATTTCTAAGGAATCTGAGATGTATAAGCGCATTGTTGTTGACAACTGGAGAGTTTTCGTGGGTGTTGTTGACCTGCCCTGGAATGGCGATGCCAGATGGGCTCCAGTGGCAGATGACACTTCCCGAGCTGGGGTCTGCCCATCTGCAGCTGCCTCTGGGTGATCTTGACACACCTTGGTTGCTGTGTCAACTTTCACATGAAATAGTATGTGGTCCAGCAGAGGGGCAAGGTGCCGTGTCTCTTTTCACTTGTTCACTGACTAGGATTCAGGTGTCACATTTAAGGGACTCAGTCATTTAGTGCTTCAGGAAAATTTGGCTAAGTTTGAGAGACCCAGGAAGAGGCAAAGCAACTTTAAAATTTGAATTTACGACCAGCCACAGCTCATGTGCCAAGAAAATTGTCAAAGGCTTACTCAGTGCCAAGATCACTATATTTTCAATTAAAAAATAATTTTACCGGGCCGGGCGCGGTGGCTCAAGCCTGTAATCCCAGCACTTTGGGAGGCCGAGGCGGGTGGATCACGAGGTCAAGAGATCAAGACCATCCTGGTCAACATGGTGAAACCCCGTCTCTACTAAAAATACAAAAAATTAGCTGGGCATGGTGGCGCGTGCCTGTAATCCCAGCTACTCAGGAGGCTAAGGCAGGAGAATTGCCTGAACCCAGGAGGCGGAGGTTGCGGTGAGCCGAGATCGCACCATTGCACTCCAGCCTGGGTAACAAGAGCGAAACTCCGTCCCAAAAAAAAAAAAAAATAAATAATAATAATAATAATAATTTTACCTTTCCTTTTGTTTAAATTTTTTCTTTTTTCCTTTCTTTTTGAGATGGGGTCTTGCTCTCTTTCCCGGGCTGAAGTGCAGCGGTGCAGTCATGGCTCACTGCATGCAGCCTCAACCTCCTGGGCCCAAACAATCCTCCCACCCCAGCTACCCAACTAGCTGGGACCACGGGTGCATGCCACCACACCTGTCTAATTTTTAATTTTTTTGTGGAGGCGGAGTCTTACTATATTCCCCAGGCTGATCTCAAACTCCTGAGCTCAAGCCATCCCTGCCTCAGCCTCCTGAAGTGCTGGGATTACAAGCATGGACCACCACACCCAGCCTCAGGGTCACTTTTACTTTGACATAGATTTGTAAGTTTATTTTGTCCACAGGTTGCTATGACGTGGTGACCAGCAAAGCTCTCCTTTGATGTCCCTCTCCTGATGTTGCCAGTGCTTGTCAGCGCTGAACCTGCCACAATGAACCAGTGCTGTGGGGCTGATGTGGTAGCCACTGGTCCAGGTGGCTTGTTAAATTGTTGTTTAATTCAGCAAAATGAAAATTTCAACTCCTCAGTCACATGAGCTACATACTGAAAGTTTGCGGGCAGCATGTGATGGGTGGGCCCTATTTGGCAGCACAGACAGAACATCTGTCATCACTGAGAACTCTGCGGGCATCGTAGGTGGTGGGGCAGAACATGGGAAGGTGAGGGAGGCGGTGGCTGGCCTCCGAATGCCGGCCCTCATGCTGTCCTCATGCCCCAGTCCTGGGCCTGGTGGTGTGAAGGGAGAGGTACCAGGCCCTTATCAAAGCTGGTAACTCCTGTTTTGGCGCAGTTGTATCATGTGAGGTTTCTTCTGTGGTTTTTTCCTTTCTATTTTTTTATTTTAGGCCTCAGCCCACAGCAACTGAAACAGAATTTGAATTGTAACTAGTTCTCTAGGTGGTTCTTCTCTGGCTTCTTCCTAACAATTAGTCTCGTTAACACGCAGATGCCATGTTTACACAGAGAGGAAGTGAGGTGACCCTGAAAGTTCTCACTGTTGTTTCAGGTGACGAGAGCAGATGTGGATGTCCAGCCCTATGCGTTCACAACCAAGTCTCTGTTTGTTGGTCACATGGATTATAAGTATCTGCGTTGGCAGGTGAGAGTCTTCACTTTATTTTTATTTTATTTATTTTTGAGATGAAGTCTCACTCTTGTTGCCCAGGCTGAAGCAAAGTAGCACAATCTCAGCTCACTGCAACCTCCGCCTCCTGGGTTCAAGTGATTCTCCTGCCTCAGCCACCCAAGGAGCAGGAATTACAGGCACACACCACTATGCTGGGCTAATTTTTGTATTTTTTTAGTAGAGAAGGTGTTTGACCATGTTGGCCAGGCCCATGTTGAACTTCTGATCTCAGGTGATCCAGCCACCTCAGCCTCCCAAAGTGCCAGGATTACAGGCGTGAGCCACCGTGCCTGACGAGAGTCTTGTCTTTAAACAGAACAAATACCTTGGTTTATCTAGGGTTATCAAGAACTTGAAATTTCTCCATCATGATAAAACTCATCTGAGTTCTAGGGATGCGTAAGAACAGGTCACATGTCTCTGAAATAATTCAGGGGAAGCAATCAGCCGCCAGTGTGGATTTCTGCCTTTTGTTAACATAAAATGAAATTCTTTTTGTGTCATTTCTAACTCTGTTATCAGAAATGGCATGTATACAGTTTAAAAGCATGAAGCAGGCGGGGCACAATGGCTCACACCTGTAATCCCAGCACTTTGGGAGGCTGAGGCAGGTGGATCTCCTGAGGTCAGGAGTTTGAGACCAGTCTGGCCAACATAGTGAAACCCCGTCTCTACTAAAAATACATTACCCAGGTGTGGTGGCGAGTGCTTGTAATTCCAGCTACTCAGGAGGCTGAGGCGGAAGAATCGCTTGAACCCGGGAGGCGGAGGTTGCAGTGAGCCAAGATTGCACCATTGAGCTCTAGCCCGGGTGATAGGAACGAAACTCTGTCTCAAAAAAAGAAAATAATAAGCATGAAGCAAGGTTTCCACAGTGTAATTTTATAAATCATGAAGAAAGTAATACCGCAGGCATGGGAGGGTTTCAGTTATCCCAGTTTTTGTATTTTATGATGTCACTAGTAAAAAGAGAAGTCATTTCTCGTAAGGGTGTGGCTAGCATTTCATTGAGCTCTACAGGGTTCCTCCCCCCTTTGTTGATGTTTAAATAGTGTGTACTTTTCTCTCAATGCTTTATTTATTTTGTCATGTTCAGTTTGGGAGACTACTATTTTTTTTTTAATAAATTCCCCCGTTAAGATTATTAGGTCTGGTTGGGTGTGTGAGTGACTTCTGGGATGTGCTGGACAAGAAGCTCGTGGGTGAGTGTGCTTTCAGTGACATGGTCTGGCTGTGTTAGGTTGTAGACACTCCTGGGATCCTGGACCACCCTCTAGAGGACAGGAACACCATCGAGATGCAGGCCATCACCGCCCTGGCCCACCTCCGTGCTGCCATCCTGTACGTGATGGACGTGTCTGAGCAGTGTGGGCACGGGCTGAGGGAGCAGCTGGAACTCTTCCAGAACATCAGACCTCTCTTCGTCAACAAGGTGAGTGTGGTCACTCGTGTTTTCCTTCATATCCTACAGTATGAGAATAATGATTTTATTATTTTTCTTCCTTGCCTAGCCTCTTATAGTTGTAGCCAACAAATGTGATGTGAAGAGAATAGCTGAACTTTCTGAGGATGATCAGGTAAATCATGTTAATATTTTGAATGTATTTTACTTACCAATTTTGAATTCTCATCTCAGACAGCCAAAGTTTAGAAGAAGGAATTTTAGGATTATTTAGTCCACCATTGTGTTTTATAGTTGAGACAGGATCCTCAGTGGTTTAGTGATGTGACATAGTAAAAACCTAGTTAGTGGCAAACTAAAGTAAAAACATAGGTTTCTGGATTCCTACTTTGCTCTCAAGTGTGTGGAAACGTGCATTTGATGGTTGGACTTCTGGAAAATGTGATTACTTGTGAGAGAGCTGTTCGAGAAGGGTACTCACAGGTGTTACTTCATACAACAGGTTCTGTGATTAAGTAAGTTTGGGAAACGAATGACTGAGTGAAGGAGAAGTTTCTTGAAATTTGGGGCTTTCTGGATCTATAAGTGATAAGTGTCTGCTAGCTTTCTCCAAGAGGCAGGCAGTGATTGTTGGACATAATTTTTCAAACTAATTGAATTCTACAAACCTTTCAGTAGGCATCCTTCATGATAGATGCTTTTAGCAGCACGCACTGGTGGAGCGGCTTTCAAATTGTGTCCTGGACCAGCAGTGTCAGCGGCACTTTTCCCTTCTTAATTTCTTCCTGAATTTCCTCACTGTCCCATTGGTCATTCTGGGACATGTTTATAATTCTCCCCCGCTTTTTCTTTACAGTTTTGAAAGTTTCTCTTGGTATTGATTTCTAGTTTTATTCCATTGTAATCTGAAAAGATACCTGACATGATTTTAAGTTTTAAAAATTGATGAGATTTGTTTTGCGGCCTAACATATGGTCTATCCCGGAGAATGTTCCATGGACTAAGAAGAATGTGTATTATGCAGCAGTCGGATGACGTGGTCTATAGATGTTTGGTCTACAGTGCACTGTATTTATTTGTTTGTTGGTTGGTTTGTTTGTTTTTGAAACAGAGTCTTGCTCTGTCACCCAGGCTGGAGCGCAGTGACATGATCTCAGCTCACTGCAGCCTCCGCCTCCCGGGTTCAAGTGATTCTCCTGCCTCAGCCTATAGAGTAGGTGAGATTACAGGTGCATGTCACCACACTTGGCTAATTTTTTGTATTTTTAGTAGAGATGGGGTTTCACCATGTTGGCCAGGCTGGTCTTGAACTTCTGTTCTCAAGTGATCCACCTGCCTCGAACTCCCAAAGTGCTAGGATTACAGGCGTGAGCCACCGTGCTTGGCCCACAGTGCACTTTAAATCCTGTATTTGTTGATTCTTTTTTGCCTAGGATCTGTCTAATGCTGAGAGTCGGGTGTTGATGTCCCCAACTATTATTGACTCCCTGCCCCACCATGCAAACAGCTCCAGCACCTGCTGTAACCCCGGAGCTGGACTAACCCTACAGTCTGAGCTGCGGAGACACCACTCTTTCCAGGAAGTGGAGTCACTGCTGTTCTCCTCTCTGTCCTCCAGGGCCCAAATGACAGCTGGGCTGGTCCATTCTGGGGTCCTTGCTGCCCCCTCACAGAGTCTGGGATACTGCTGGGCCCCACCATCCCAGGGTCCAGAGTTGCTACTACACAGTGCCTCATCCCCTCGAGTTGACACTAAGCCCTCCCTACTGGCTCAGGTTTCTGAAGTGCAGCTGTACCTGGCTTCCCAGGCTCAAACTTCCAGAGTGCTTCTTCCCAGGAGTCAGGCTAGGACTCCTTACCCCATGGGTAGAGTCACAGCTACAACCTGGCCCCGGGCCTAAGCTCCTAGGGGTGCTTCGGAGTCACAGATCCACCACAGAGAACAAACCTGCACCCCAATGTCAGCTACCATGACAGGTACACAAGGCCCTAAGGCTAGAACCCCAGTCCCAAAGAAATCTGGGTACCTGCAGCTAGAACCCAGTACTGTGGCAGCTACTTGCAGACCATGTCAGAAATGACACCAAGAGAGATCCCCTCAGCTAAGTCCGCGGGAAAAACAAGAATAGCAGGACCCCAAAAGCCCTTCACACCAAGGATATTAAAAATGTACATGGCCACTGGTACAAACTTCCAGAGCTGAGGCGACTGAGCCACCCAGTTACTGCTGTCATTTCATGGAGGTGAGGAAACTGCACAGAAATGACATCACTGCTCCTATCCAGAATGAGTCACAGTTCCCTTCCAAAATGGCACACTAAAACCCAAGTGAGGTGAAAATCTTTCTCCATGAAAACCACTCCAGAAGTATAAAAGAGGCCATTGTTCTACTAGATGCAGGGACATCAAGGAAGGAACACAAGAAACATGAAAAAGCAAGGAAATAAGAAATCATGAAAGGAATACAACTCTCTAGAACAGACCCTAATGAAAAGGAAACCAATGAATTGTCAGAGAATTCAAAGTAATAATTACTTTTTGAAGGAAACTCAATGAGAAACAAGAAAATGTAGACAGACAATTCAACAAAATCAGGAAAATGATTTCATGATATGAACAAGAAATTAAATTGAGACAGAAATTGTAAAGAAAAGAGCCAAACAGAAATCCTGTAGCTGAAGAATTTAATGAATGAGATAAAAATACAATAGACAGTTATGTTTTTGTTTTTAATTTTGTGTTTTTTTTTTTTTTTTTTTTTTTTTTTTTTTTTTTTTTTTTTTTTTTTTTTTTTTTTTTTTTTTTTTTTTTTTGAGACAGAATCTCACTCTGTCGCCCAGGCTGGAGTACAATGGCACGCTCTCAGCTTACTGCAACCTCCTCCTCCTGGGTTCAAGTGATTCTCCTGCCTCAGCTTCCTGAGTAGCTGGGATTACAGGTGCCTGCCACCACACCCACCTAATTTTTGTATTTTTAGTAGAGACAGGGTTTCGCCATGCTGGCCAGGCTGGTCTCGAACTCCCAGTCTCAGGCAATCCGCCTGCTTTGGCCTCCCAAAGGGCTAGGATTACAGACATGAGCCACTATGCCCGGCCCAATAGACAGTTTTAACAGCAGACTGGATAAACAAGAAGAAAAAAATCTCTGTCATTTGAAACTACCTAGTCGGAAAGAAAAAAAGGAGTAAGAATGAAAAAGGATGAAGGAAGCCTAAGAGATTTACAGGACCACATTAAATGAATGCATGTTAGTCTTATGGGAGTTCAAGGAGAAGAGAAGGGAAAAGGCTTAGTAACCGATTTAATGAAATAGGTGAAAACTTTCCAAGACTGGGGAGAGGTACAGACATCTAAAACTAGGAAGTTCAAAGTTTCCCAAATAGAGTCAACCTAGAAAAGTCTTCCCCAAGGCACATTGTAGTCAAACTGTCAGAAGTCAAATACAAAGGAAATTCTGAAAACAGCAAGAGAAAAGCTTAAATTCACATATAAGATCCCCATTAGACTAACAGCAGATTTTTCCATCTGCAGAACTATACAGTTTGTTCTCTAGGGAACTGGAAATCAATAAAACATCTCTCATTTTTTCTTTGCATTCCCAGAAAATATTTACAGATTTGCAGGCTGAAGGATTCCCTGTAATAGAGACCAGCACCCTGACTGAGGAAGGTGTTATCAAAGTTAAAACAGAGGTCAGTGCTGCCTTAAGTCAGGTATCAGTCTTTTTACTGTCCTTCTATTGTTTGATTAAAGTCGGTTGTTGTGATAAAAGAGTTTTCTTTCTAGACATTATTAACACTTGGAGCCCTCACAGCAGTGAGATGAGGGGCATGAAGAGAGACCCCTCCAAGACCCACTCCCCAGTGGACAGTGTGGTTTGAGGGGATGCTTTGCTGTTCCTACCCCAGGCAATTTTAGCCTAAAGCAGGTGCTCTAGGATGTGTTTGTGACTTTGCTTTGTTTTTTACATTATTAGGCTTGCGATAGGCTTTTGGCTCATCGAGTGGAAACCAAAATGAAGGGAAATAAAGTGAATGAGGTGCTGAATAGACTGCACCTGGCCGTCCCAACCAGGAGGGACGATAAGGTAAGATGGCTTACCCTGGGACGATACCACCCATGGGCCTTTTCCAGAAGCCTCGGATCCAGTTTCACACGCACACTGGTGGATATTGTGGGTGGGCCTCAGTTTCACCTTCTTGTGTAAAGAATCAAGAAGGTGGAGAAGAGTGCAAAGCGCCGTGTGGCACCCACTTCTCGCTGCATGACGCACCCACTGTTAGTCTAGTTTATCCTTCTAGAAATGTTTCTGATATAGAAGCTTAATTTTTAAAAAGTTCTTTAAACACAGGTGGAAATGTTTTATTCTTTAAATTTTCATGTCTTTGGCCGTGTGAGGTGGCTCATGCCTGTGATCCCAGCACTTGGGAGGCCAAGGTGGGAGGACCACTTAAACCCAGGAGTTCAAGACCAGCCTGGGCAATATAGTGGGATCCTGTCTATTTAAAAAAAAAAAAAAGTAAATAATTTTAATTATTTGTCCATTGTGCATGGGTACACATTTTGCTGTGTCTTACTGTTTTATTGCAAACGTGTCTGGACTTCACGATGTGGTGTCGACAGTGTTGCCGTCCCACAAACTCCCTCCTGTTTGTGCTCCACTGACATTGGAGGCTGTGTCTCTCCTTACGTCCTGGATGTGGTTGGGTGCTAACTCTGTCCGTCTTGTGTAAAAATGGTATTATTGCTGTGTGTTTCTGTAGCGATGGGTGTGGGTGAATGCCTTTGTCTGCTCATTGGCCTTTTCAGTTCTTTAGGTTGTTTTTCTTTTTCTCACTGATTTGTTATTTTTATATTAAAAGGGTTGGATGCTTGTCAAGATACATTATAAATCTTTTTTTCTCTTTTTGTCGCTTGCCTTTTTAACCTCGAATGTGTTGTACATTTTTGAACTATTAGCATATATTAATATTTTATTTCTGGCTGTTGAGGTTTGCAACATGCATAGAAAGGCTTATCATTCATGGCAAAGTCATTCTGACCTGAGTATTGAATATTTATCTTATCTTTCTGTTGAATTCTTATATGCACTTGAGTTTATGTCTAAATTTCTTTAATTTGTTGATCCACCATTATTTCTTATCACTTTCTTCCATAATTTTTCACGATAATCATGATTTCATTTTTTCCTAAATAAATTTTGGAATCAATTTGTGGAGTCCTCCTGGTCTCTGTGCTCAAACTGACCTTGTAACTGACTCCTCTCCCCTAAAATAATCTGGTGGTATTAATTGGTCTGGGTGTGGTTTTCTGTTCCCCTTGCATACAGGAAATTTGCTTCTACTTTTTTGGTTTTGTAAGTTTCTCATTCAGCAGGCATTCCACGTAAAGACTTTACCTGATGTCTTCTCAGGAGAGGCCCCCTTTCATCCCTGAAGGAGTGGTGGCACGCAGGAAGAGGATGGAAATAGAGGAGCCCAAGAAGAAGAGGGTATGCTGCTGGAGCTCTCACGCGGAGTTCTCATGGGGGTGGGCAGGGGCCTGGGGCATCAAAGTGGAGCCGTGGGTGTCCAGGCGTCAGGCTGTGGACACAGCAGTGAGCCCCCGCAGAAGCCCCTCTCGTGGAGCTCTCTGCCTTAAGGGAAGAACAAAATGAATGAGTAGGACAGGCATTCCACAGATGGCCAGAAACAGCCTCCCTACCAGACACAGAAGGTGAGCCTACTGATATTGACAGGGCTGGAGAGAGATGGTTTCACATGACAAGAAGGGGGCAGAGCACTGAAAGGCAAAATGAAGCTGACGATAATTTCTCTTTCCATTGCAGGAACGAGATCTTGAGCTGGAAATGGGAGATGATTATATTTTGGATCTTCAGAGTAAGGACCAGAGTGTGATCATTATTTTAAAATGCCGATTACACGTGAAGTATTTCAGAAAAGTGGGAAAAGATTTTAATGAGTAAAAGTGTTATAGCCTATTTATCAACTTGTAATTTCTTGAAGAGTGAAAGTTGTATCCTGAGGGCCAGGTGCAGTGGCTAATGCCTATAATCACAGCACTTTGGATCACCTGTGCCCAGGAGTTTGAGACCAACCTGGGCAACATGGCAAAACTCTGTCTCTACAGAAAATACAAAGATCAGCCGGGCATGGTGGCGTGCACCTATAGTCCCAGCTACACGGGAGGCTGAGATGGGAGGAAGGTTGAGGCTGCAGTGAGCAGAAATCACACCACTGCCCTCTAGCCTGGATGACAGAGCCGAGACTCTGTCTCAAAAAAAAAGTTGACAGCACTCAATGAGAGTTCTTCCATTATTTTCTGTTGTTTTGGGGTGGTAGGGTGGCTTCTGTAGCTTTTGCGTGTATGGGTGTTGAATGAGGGTGATACTGTTCGCACATGGAATTGCATGCAGTGCTCTCATGTGGTGGAGTCACATGACTTGCCATCAGTCGCAACTCATTTTACGCACATAGTACTTGAAGACATTAAAAGCTACTATAAATGTGACCACCTTTTTCTAACTTTAGAGTACTGGGATTTAATGAATTCGTCTGAAAAACATGATAAGATACCAGAGATCTGGGAAGGCCATAATATAGCTGATTATATTGACCCAGCCATCATGAAGGTTTGTGTCACTGTTTAAATTGTGGGTTTTTTTCCTTTTTATTATAACGTTACTGCTGGAAGATAGCAGCACAGCTTTGGCTCAGCCGGGCCCGTCCCCTTCATTCTGCACCCGCCTCCAACCTGACTCTGCCTCCTGCACGTCTGCCCCACCCCGAGCCTCTGGTGGAAACGCTAGGTGCTGGCTAGGTTCTGCTGTGCTGGGCCCTCTTCCTCGGGAGCTCTGCTCTGCCACATCTTTTTCCTGCCTCGCTCCCCTCCCTACTTGCTTTTTCTTAGCATATAAATGTTCACAAGTTTTACTCATCTTTTAAAAAACAAAAACGTACTTAAACCATGTCCCCCATTAGTTGCTATCCTGTCTTTTTCTCTCAGTTGAGCTTTTTTGAAAATGCTATGTACAGTACTTGCCGGCTGCGTGTCCTGTTTCCACTCTGTGGTTCCCACAGGCACTCCATAATCTAGTTCATGTTTTCAGTCTCGTGTCTCTGTGCTCCTTGGACCTCCATAGCAGATTCTGGGGCAGTATCTCATTCCGTTGGTGCCGGAGGACTGGCCTCAGGGCATCTGCTCTCACCACTGCTGGGGCCGTCGTCCAGCCTGCACCCTCACTGACCACGCAGTGGCCACCTGCCTTCCCAGCCTCTTCCCTCTGCCGTCCACGCTCCTGGGCAAGACAAGCCTTGGGACTCCCCTCCTCCGATCCAGCTGTGCCCATGCCATCCCCTTCCATGAGGCCTGGCCCCCCAGCCTCACCCTCTGCACTCCTGGCCAGAGTCTCATACAGGCACATCTGCCTGTTGGGCTCCTGACTGGGTTGCTTCATTAGGGTCTGATGAACCTGCATGTATTTCATTTTCATCGTGTGAAAAAGTAGCCAGTGAGCCAGTATTTGGGGTGACGTTAGAATGGATACATGGGATGTGGCACAAATTCCGTTTCTCAGGACTAAGCTCCTTTTGTGTGTCTGCTGGGAGCCCTGGAAGTGAGGGGGGCGGTCTCTGCACATTTTAAGCCTTGGAGTTTCATTGTTTTAAAGAAGGAAAATGGTGCACAGCAGTTACTGACTTGCTGGCAGCTGGTGTTCACGTGGTCTCCATTTCATCATGGAACCCGCCCTGTGAGATACACCGCGCATAGATAGCCAGGGCCGGGTGGGTCCCGACCAGGGCATTCGCGCCACCCTCCAACGCAGGGAAACAGCTCTCCTACACACGCTGCCACACTCGCTCAGTTAGGACTTTGTGCACTGTTAATTTTGCTTAATTACAACTCTATTTTAAAAGAAATTGGAAGAATTAGAAAAAGAAGAAGAGCTGAGAACAGCTGCCGGAGAGTATGACAGTGACTCTGAGAGTGAAGATGAGGAGATGCTGGAAATCCGACAGCTGGCAAAGCAGATCAGAGAGAAGAAGAAGTTGAAAATTCTGGAGTCCAAAGAAAAGAATACACAGGGACCCAGGATGCCTCGAACTGCTAAGAAGGCAAGTTTGTGTCTTTCCAAAGAGGTGTGATCTATTTTTTTGCAAACTGGATTCCTGTGTAATCATTGCTAAATAACAATTTTTCAACCCATTTATGGCCATAAGATTGCACATTCTTCTTTTGTTGGTGTATGTGGATTTGCAGTATTGCTCACATCCTGATCTTTTATATTCTGGTTAGTGTGTCCTTTCTTGGTGACTTTCATCTTCAAGTGTAGCACTGTCATGGATCCAGTCATTCTGCAGTTGTACAGATGAAAATTGTAACTTAACGGTTCATCGATGTTTAAGGCAATCAGTTAACATTTTCCTGTTTTTATTTCTTTTTTTTTTTTAAGATGAGGTTTCACTGTTGGTCAGGCTGGTCTTGAACCCCCGACCTCAGGTGATCCGCCTGTCTTGGCCTCCAAAGTGCTTGGATTACAGGTGTGAGCCACTACGCCCAGCCTCCTGTTCTTATTTCTTTCTTTCTTTCTCTCTCTTTTTTCTTTTTGGAGATGGAGCCTTTCTCTATAGCCAGGTTGGAGTGCAGTGGTGCAGTCTTGACACACTGCAACCTCCACCTCCTGGGTTCAAGTGATTCTTCTTTCTCAGTCTCCTGAGTAGCTGGAATTACAGGCACCTGCCACCACGCCCGGTTAATTTTTGTATTTTTAGTAGAGATGGGGTTTCACCATGTTGGCCAGGCTGGTTTCAAACTCCTGACCTCAAGTGATCTGCCCGCCTTGGCCTCCCAAAGTGCTAGGATTACAGGCTTGAGCAACTGCGCCTGGCTGGTTTTCTTGCTCTTTAATTTCTGCATTAAATCTGGACTCTTTAGCAATTTACAGGAACCTGACCCAGTCTACAAAAGGCAGTTTGTTGGCTCTGTGGCAGGGTGGGATGGGGCAAAAGAAAGACCAGGTAGAGGGCAGTTAACATGTAACTGGAGGGGAAGTAACTTGACATTCAGGATACGTTGTTTTTTTATGGTGGCGGCAAGTGACTGGTTATGGTGGACTTGGACATTTTTGTACTTTTCTGGGTGGGGCTCTGCCATCTCTGGAAGGAGAGGTTGGCACACTGCCTTTGTCTTAGGCCACCTTGCTAACCTCAGCTTTAGTGTCTCACCTGTGATGGAGACGGTCACTGTCTCCCATGTTGTGGTGAAGAGTAGACAGATGTGTCTTACGACAGCAATTGCTCCATAAATGTTAGTTTTCGTGGGATTTAATTGAGCTATCCAAAAACATGAAAGCAAGGCCCAGTAAAAATTGCAACTTCTAAAATAATTGTTGGAATATATATATATATTTTTTTTCCTGTGAAGTTTTTTTCAACATTTCATCAAACTAATTTTGCTTAAAGCAAATATGTCATTTTCTTCTTCTCAGGTTCAGAGGACCGTTTTGGAGAATGAGATGCGTAGTCTTGGTGTTGACATGGACAATAAAGACGACGTGAGTGGGGGGCGGTTCACGTGTTCATGTGGCTGGATACACCTTTTTAATAAAGAAAACCAGCTGGGCGCCATGGTTCACGCCTGTAATCCCAATACTTTGGGAGGCTGAGGCAGGTGGATCAACAGGTCAGGAGTTTGAGACCAGCCTGGCCAGTATGGTAAAACCCCATCTCCACTAAAAATATACAAAAATTAGCGGGACATGGTGGCGTGCACCTGTTATTTCAGCTACTCAGGAGGCTGAGGCAGGAGAATTGCTTGAACCCAGGCGGTGGAGGTTGCAGTGAGCTGAGATTGTGCCACTGAGATTGTACTCCAGCCTGGGCGACAGAGCAAGACTCTGTCTCAAAAGGAAAAAAAAGAAAACCAATGTCCTGGAAAGCCGTGGGAAATTACAGCAAAAAGCAATGAGAGCTTCCACTTTTTCTCTTGAGATTTTTGCTGGCTCTAGGTGTGGGTTGAAGTGATGGCTTGAGGATTTCTTGACCCTCAGTCTGGGTTGAAGTGGTGGGTTGAGAATTCACTGGCTCTGGGTCTGGGTTGAAGTGGTGGGTTGAGAATTCACTGGCCCTGGGTCTGGGTTGAAGTGGTGGGTTGAGAATTCACTGGCCCTGGGTCTGGGCTGAAGTGGTGGGTTGAGAATTCACTGGCTCTGGGTCTGGGCTGAAGTGGTGGGTTGAGGCTGCACTGCAGCCTGGGTGACAGAGCAAGACTCTGTCTCAAAAAAAAAAAAAAATGGTGAATGGATAAACTGATGCAGCCATACTATGGAATATTATTCATGATAAAAAAAAAAAAAAAAAAAAATCCACAGACAGTGTGAGGCAGTGCCGTGATGTGCCTGGGTGTGGCTGCAGACTCTGTCCTCTAGATGTGTAGTCTGTAGTTTCTGTCTGATGATTGTCCCTTTGTGTTCATATCAGTACCCAAAAATGGGGCGATGAGGGAGAGAGCTTTATTTATGTCTGAAATATAAATTGTGATGTGATCCTCTAATAATCATTTTTAAATGAGAGTTCTGAGTTTAAGTGGAGTTAAAATCAGCTTTCTTACATAAAGCAGCTTCTGTTAAGTGAATAAGAATATTTGACCAATAACTAATGTGAAATTGACATGGAAAATGTCACTAATGTGAAAATACTGTGTATATTTTCAAGATCGTTAGCCCATATGGTAATGGTTCAAACATTCCTCTCCTCTCCTCTTGGAGTGACCTCGTGTCTGTCGCTGAACCTAGAGGTGGGGCTGGGGTCCTGAGCACTGAGCATTGCTTACCCTGCTTTGCAGGCCCACTACGCAGTCCAGGCAAGAAGATCCCGGAGTGTCACTAGGAAAAGAAAGCGGGAAGACTCTGCTCCCCCCTCCTCTGTGGCCCGGAGTCGGAGTCGGAGTTGCTCTCGAGCTCCACGTGACGTTTCTGGTCTTCGGGATGTCAAGGTCAGTTTCTGTGTCATGTGATGGAATAAAATAACAGTTTCTGCTGTTTATTGAACAGGGTTCAGGGCAGACACCAGCAGCTGTCATTTGCAGGGGCCACAGCAGGGGTTGTGTGCCCTGTGTGCCCCCATTTTATGGCATCCTTTAGAGGAGAGCTCAGGCCAGGGTGCAGGCGGATGCCCCTGGACAGTTGCCCTGGATGGACCAGTTCCTGGCGCTTTCCTTCCTTGGAGTGGGGGCAGAGCATGGTCGACAGGACCTGCAGTCTGGGATCAGGCCCTGCTGTCTGAAGAGGGCCAGCAAGTGGCCACTGCTAAGCACCAGGAGGCCTCCAGTCCCAGCAAGCCCATGGGAAGAACAGCCGGAAGGAACTGCTGGGTTGACTGGTGGATCATGCTCATCCTTAGGTTGCAGGGTTGTTTCCCCGCAAATGGAGACTTTGAGTCACATTTAGTTCATTTGTAGTCTTTTAGCAAAGACACTTTAGATGTACAGTCTCTCTTGCTGAAATGTCCTTTTATTAAACACAAAAACTTGTAGTTTCAGCATTGTGGACACGTAGGTGTCAGAGAAAGTCTCTGTATAAACTGCCGAGGTCTCCTTCATGGAAGTCTGAGTTTCACTCCCCTGTGCCGTTTCCATCATGAAACCTGGCTTGTGTAAAAGGAAGTTAGACAGATGTGTTCTAAACTTCTAGGTCTAAAATTTATCTAGTCCTGGCTATAAAACCTGTCCTAGGTATGATTTTCATCCAGTCTTTATACAAAAATGTTCACTGAGTTCCTGCAGATACTTGCTGGGCCTAAGAGAAAAGAGATGTAACAGGGTCTCTTCACGGAGCAGGCCTGAGCCACTGAAACACTGTCACCAGTAGTTAAAATTCAGAATGGAAAATTGGTTTTAAGTAATGAACATAATTTTTCTCATCTTTTTAGATGGTGAAGAAAGCCAAGACGATGATGAAGAATGCTCAGAAGAAGATGAATCGATTGGGGAAGAAGGGGGAGGCGGATAGACATGTGTTTGATNAGATGGTGAAGAAAGCCAAGACGATGATGAAGAATGCTCAGAAGAAGATGAATCGATTGGGGAAGAAGGGGGAGGCGGATAGACATGTGTTTGATATGAAGCCCAAGCACTTGCTCTCTGGAAAGAGGAAAGCAGGCAAAAAAGGACAGGAGATAGGGCCCTGCGTTGGCGTGGCTTGGCAAGGCTGCGGCTGTTTATTTGCTGGCTTGGTACAGTATGGTTTCATGACATTGGAGTTATCTATAAACTGGAAAAGACAATCAGTAAAGCACTTGTTGTTTTGCTGTGAAAACTATGGTTAACGCTGTATAGATGTGGGAAATGTTTGTCACTGTGTAATATTATAAATATTTTGAGTAGACAGTGTTTCTACATTTAATGAAGTATCTGTCAGTTGCTTCAGATTTTCAGAACTGGGAAGATTTACTGGTGTAACTGGGTTATTTTTGATGGAGAAAAACCTTATTTTCTGTAGTAAGAGCTTGGGAGCAAACACGTTTATGAGTGTGTCAGAATCCCATGCTTAAAATACCCTCTTAAATTATTTTCTAGTCTTTTTGTACAATGTCTCATTGTAATCTATCTTCAACTATTTTATCCAAAATAAACCTCCAGAAGAAAGTAGTTTTGATTTATTTAGCTCATTTTTTGGTTTGTAGTCACTGTTGATTTGGCCAAATGAAAAAGCAAAAAACATATGACATTTCTACTTTGTTTTAAAGCACAAATACTTTTTGGGGAGGTATTAGGCAATTAAATGTGGATATTCTCCTAGTTCCGTGGCCCGTCTCTGAAGTTGTATGTTCAGTAAAACAAAAACACCTCACATACCACCTCAAAAGCACGTCCATGATCTAAGAGATGTCCAAATCAAACAATTTCTAAATAAAAATATGCTTGAGGGAAGAACTGTCCCTCCCTTAAAGTAGATTAAGGAAAGCTAAGGCCTCCCAGCCTCCTTACTCAGAAAGAACAATAGGCTTTCCTGGAATTGATGTTAGGTAGGCCAAACAGTGGAGGAACAGGAAGCGCGTATTGTTGAAAACCAGTCAGGTGAGGCAAAGGTCAATTACATATTTACTTTTTTTGGGGGAGGGGGACAGAGTCTGACTCTGTCACCCAGGCTGGAGTACAGTGGTGCAATCTTGGCTCACTGCAACCTCTGCCTCCTGGGTTCAAGTGATTCTCCTGCCTCAGCCTCCCAAGAAGCTGGGATTACAGGCACCCACCACCATGTCCGGCTAAATTCTTTTTTGTATTTTTAGTAGAGACAGGGTTTCGCCATGTTGGCCAGGCTGGTCTGGAACTCCAAACCTCAAGTAATCTGCTCACCTCAGCCTCCCAAAGTGCTAGGCTTACAGGTGTGAGCCACCAAGCCTGGCCTAATTACATATTTAAATTATGAGTGAAGAAACTAGCCCATGTACACCAACATCTTTCATGATAACAACCAAACAGATACAAGTCAAATCCATCTCAAGAGTAGATTTAGTCAAATGGTGACATCTTTACACAACAGTCTCCCTCATTTTTGAGTTGTACATTGATGCTCCTACATCAATTTCTATTATAATGACATGGTTTTAACTATAAAATTAGAACTCTTGTCTTAAGGATATTAAATATTCCTCTGTAATTTGTCAAGATAAAACATTTCATTTTGGGGGCCGGGCGCGGTGGCTCAAGCCTGTAATCCCAGCACTTTGGGAGGCCGAGGC
>NW_016107828.1:190645-197355 GCF_001604975.1 Cebus imitator | reverse complement strand
CTAAAAATATAAGAATTAGCTGGGCATGGTGGCACACTGTAGTTCCACCTACTCAGGAGGCTGGGGCACAAGAATCACTTGAATCTGGGAGGAGAGGCTGCAGTGAGCCAGGATTGTGCCACTGCACTCCAGAGATACTTCACATAGCAAGCCCCCTGCTGCCACCTGGAGTATTTTCAAAGTGTACCACCATGTGCCTGTCTTCTGTAACTTTTGCAGTATAAATGTAATTCAAGGCTTTTCTTCACACAGATGTTTTTACAATGTTGTATTGCACTTTGGGGACATGCAAGTTTTATATACATGGAAGTATATGAAAAGTTTCATATAAGTATTTATGCTGGAAAGTGTTGTTTTAAGAGATATTCAAACCTGAGTGATGTAACTGTTTTGGAACATGAGTCTGTTCCAAGATGCAGCTTACAGGGAAAGGCTTGGTTAGCAAATCGTAGCTAATTTTAGTTAATTTCAGCCCTTAGCAGGTTAGTACCTACCTGTCCCCCATCTCTCAGCCCTATGGCAGACAGCTGCTTACAATGACCATTAAGGACTTTGTCCTCGAAATTTGGGGATTGTGTGTTCTGATGTCCATTGCTGTTTCTGATGGTGGGGTGCAGTCCCAGAGCTGGACCATCATGGCTGCAAACCTTCATCACCTGAAGAAGCTTAAGGGAATATAGAGGGCCAATGCCTGTTTTTGGTTATTTTGTTTTTTTCTCCTGTAATTTTCCTTCCCCCTGTCATGTGGGGCCAGACATTTAAGGATAAGAATTTTCAAAAGCAGCTGCATGTCCAGGAAAATTAAGAAAGTCACTGCACATTTCCAGGGAAGGACACGTACTCAAAAAAAAAAGACCAACAACAACTCAATACAAACTTAAAAGAGATAGCAGCAGTTTGAATGGCTTCTCTACTCTGGGGCACCCCAGAAAACCGCAAGGAGGCTACAAACCCCTCCTTCCCCAGAGTCACAAGAGAACCCCCAAGTTGGCTTCTTACTCTAGAATGGGGAAGGGTTCCTATTGTCTTAGGGCCTCAGCCAATCCGGAGCAGAGTTGCAGGAACATCCTGTTAATTTACAGAATCAGTGATGAATGCAGTCACAGTCCCGGCTGGTTTACTCTTTTAAATTTCAAGCTTTTTTCATGTCACATTTCTGACAGAAAAACAAAATAAAACATTGTCAATCTCTGTGGTTTTTTCCCATCCTCTTACTAGTCACAGCTCAAAAATGAAGGTAGATGAAGATATTTCACAATCTCTCACTAAAACTGTTCTCAGTACAGCCTTGTCTTTAAACCTGTCTCCTGTTCTGTAGGTTTTCTTAATCCATTTTGGTAACAGAATGCCATAGTCTGGGTATTTTATAATGAAAAGAAATGTATTTCTCTGTTTTGGAGGCTGGGAAGTCCAAATCGAGGGGCCAGCATCTGGTGCGGGCCTTCTTGCTGTGTCATTGTGTGGCAGACAGGCAAAGAGGATGAGGGAGAGCAAGAGGATGAATAACCTCAAGCTGGTTTATAATCAGCATTAATCTATTCACAAGGGTGGAGGCCTCTTGACCTAAACTGTTCTTAAATACTCCACCTCTGAGCACTGTTGCATTGGGAATTAATTTCCAACATATGAACTCTGGGGACATGTTCAAACCACAGCGATGACGATCCTCAGTCCACCAAGAGAAGATGGAGTAATGCTGGCTCATTTGGGCCTGTCTGAGCTCATCAAGCACAAGCAGATGAGCCTCGATGTTCAGGAAACAGGGAGGTGGCCCCACTGAGGGCTTGGGAACTGCTCTGCAAAGAAAAGACAGAGTTCATGGTTTCCCCACCAGTAGCCCACTATTCTTGCATCTTTGGATATTTATCTTTCCACAGCGCAGCTGGAAAGGCATCACAAATCCAAATGAATCCCACTAATCTTATCAGACTCTCCCTTGATCCAGGAATATTCTCTCCCAATCCAGACACACTGGTCTCAGTGATCCATTTCTTACAAACTTAATCTCAGCCTTTCTCCAAAACCAAGACACACAGAACTTGAACATCTACTCTAATCGTTCCAGACCAGAACCACCCTAAACAGAATCAACAGCTCAGAACCACCAAACACCCTGCACCCTTGTGGACTGCTGCCATAACTGCAAGAAACAGGCTGGGAAAAAGCCCGGTGGTGCCACTCAGTGCACTTGCTTTGGGAGCCATGGACACAAAGGTGTGTTCGTGTGTGGCCGCTGGACCTGATGGCTGCCCAGCCTTGTCCTTTGATCCTTCTCTTGCTCCAGATCTGAACGGATGGCAGCAAAGTCCTCCCCACAGGTGAGGGGGTCCCGAGCCAGCCTGCTCCAACCCCTGGGCAGGGTGATTCCACATTTCCATCCTCATAGGCCCACACCATCTGCGGTGGCTCCACTGGGCAGCTTCAGTGTCAGGGCAGCCTCAGCCATGGTGTGAAGAGCAGTCGTGCCTGCAGAAAGTGAGACCTACAACACAGGCCGGGGCACACTGGCAAGGGCCATGGCTGACCTGTCCAACTGTGCCTGAGCTGATGGCAGAGGAGCGGGATGCCTAGGGTTTGGGCCTCTGGCCTCTCCCTCCTTGCCTCCCTCCCATTCCCCAGGCCAACCAGCAAGAGCTTGGCCTTGGCCTTCACCTTTCCCAACACAGCACCAGACGCAGAAGCTCAAAGTCCCATGGAGAGTGGGGGTGAGGGCCACATGCCAGGGCCCTGGACAGATACCTGTTCAAAAGAAGAATAAGACAGTGCATAGTGGAAGTATTCAATAGAACAGCAACTTTTTCTCAGACAAAAATAAGGATGAAAAATATGTATGAACAAATATAAATGTCATGGGAGCGTTTACTCCAAGTCAATTGTCAATGGCTACCAACCAGGGACCCCAACCAGGGACCCCGACCCGAGGGCTGGCTGCTGAGCGTCCCCAGCACACTTCTGCCCCCTCCCGCAGCCCCCCCCACCGCCCCGTCTTCCGCCGCCATCTTCAACTCCTCTTCTGTGTTTTCTGAAACCCTGTTTTCCCTCCCATATTCTGGGAGACTCCCTCGATTTGATCCTCCATCTAGATAAATGTTCCTTCACCATATTATTTCCACTGTCACCTTATTTACCAAAACGATTGTTTTCCTTCCAAGAATGACATCATCATACCATACAGCTCACACCTAATGGTTAGCATTGCCAGACTCAGCAAATAAAAATACAGGATGCCCAGTTAAGTTTGAATTTCAAATAAACAACATTTTTTTTTTTTTTTTTAGTTTATGTGTGTCCCAAATATCAGGTGGGATGCATTACATACCCCTGCCAATGCAGTCCAGAAAAGGGAAGAATTTGAGCCTGGTTGGCGTGGACAGGACAGGCTTCAACTTTAAACCCGGGACAGGGTCATTCTCCCTGTGGGATTCGGCAGACAAGAAACGAACACTGCACGGACATATTTACACTCGAAAATGATTTGCTGTGTATTTGGAAAACATTCAACCAGGCGTACTGTATTTTACCTGACAACTGTCCTCTTGCCTCTCATGTCCTTGTTCTTATTCTGTCTATTCATATACAAACAGCATTCTCCCCCCCTCATTCATGAAACGCTACAAATGGAGAATATTATTATTAGAAGGGAAACGAAAAAGGCGACACCCTTTCAGGGCCCCACTGAGCTCCGGCTGCAGATGCCTTTGCCTGCGGGTGCACCAAGAGGCAGCAGCCTTTGCTTCCCATGCTCAGCCCCTGAACCGGCAGCATCCACACAGCCAAATAGCCGGCCCATCAGGCCGGAGGTGCAGGAATCCACAGGCGCTCAGTGTGCACCACAAACTTTTGGACAGGTGGGGCCAGCAAATTCGGGGTGCAATGCCATCAGACCATGACAGTGGGTGTGGATGAGGCCTGGAACTGTGCATTTTCACCAGGTCCCGGGGGAGGCTGAGGCTGCTGGGGCCTGGACCTTGCTGTGGAATCTGAGTACCACCCCTAACAGCACACCTGGTGTCACCCTCCTTATAAACAGGACAAATGGCTATCTGGTTAAGAATGGATTGGGGTTCACAGAACAGAGAATGGGGTGGGAAATATATGCTGAGAAAGTAATGTACACGAATCTGAAAAGAGGATCTGCTCCTCAGTATGGATGGGAGCAGAATGGGACTGGGAGGCGGAAGGGAAGCCACTAGAGTGTGGAGAGGAGGGCTTGTGCTTGGAAACCCTTGGAGGAGGCAGCTCTCCCTGAAGTGCTTTTTTTTTTTTTTTTCTTTTTGAGACAGAGTCTCCCTCTGTTGCCCATGCTGAAGTGCAGGGGTGCCATCTCGGCTCACTGCAACCTCTGCCTCCCAGGTTCACGTGATTCTCAAGCATCAGCCTCCGAAGTAGATGGGATTACAGGCCCGTGACACCACACCTGGCTAATTTTTGTATTTTTAATAGAGATGGGGTTTCACCATGTTGGCCAGGCTGGTCTCCAACTCCTGACCTCAGGGTATCCGCCTGCCTCGGCCACCCGAAGTGCTGGTAAAGCTTACAGTGTGAACCACTGCGCCGGGCCCCCCGACATGCTCTTTAAACAAGGGGTGCAAAAGTAACCTTGACAGACTTGATACCAAAGGGTCTAGATGGATCAGCCCGGGACCCACTGAATATACCAGTGCTGCCCTGCAATGAATACTGGCACATTAATGCCTTTGAGAAGTCTCAAAGCAAAATGCTATGTTGCACTGTGTCTAACGCCGTGTCTCCCAAACACATATCACCTTCAGTCCCATCTTCATTTGATGGTCAATCAATGACTGTGGCTTCTCTCACTCACCATCCACAGCCCATCTACAGATCCATCCAGAGCCAATCCACAGCCCCATCCACAGCCCTTCCACAGCTTATTCACAGCTCACCCACAGCTCCATCCACAGCCCCATCCACAGACCATCTATAGATCCATCCACAGCCACATCCACAGCTCATCCAAAGCTCCATTCACTGCCCATCCACAGCTTATCCACAGCTCCATCCACAGACCATCTATAGATCCATCCACAGCCCCATCCACAGATCCATCCACAGCCACATCCACAGATCCATTCACAGCCCCATCCACAGCTCCATCCACAGCCAATACACAGCCCATCCACAGTCCCATTCACAGATCCATTCACAGCTCCATCTATAGCCCATCCACAGCCCATCCACAGCACATCCACAGCCCATCCACACCAATCCACAGTCCCACCCACAACCCATCTACAGATCCATACAGCCCATTCACAGCCCCATCCACAGCTCCATCCACAGCCACATCCACAGCCCATCCACAGCTCCATCCACAGCCCATCCACAGCTCCATCCACAGCCCATCCACAGCCCCATCCACAGCTCCATCCACAGCCCCATCCACAGCTCCATCCACAGCCAATCCACAGCCCATCCACAGTCCCATCCACAGATCCATTCACATCCTCATCCACAGCTCCATCCATAGCCCATCCACAGCCCATTCACAGCCCATCCACAGCACATCCACACCAATCCACAGTCCCACCCATAGCCCATCTACAGATCCATACAGCCCATTCACAGCCCCATCCACAGCTCCATTGACTGCCCATCCACAGCCTCATCCACAACTCCATCCACAGCTCCAGCCACAGCCTCATCCCCAGCTCCAGCCACAGCCCCATCCACAGCTCCATCCACAGCCCCATCCACAGCTCCAGCCACAGCTCCATCCACAGCCCATCCACAGCTCCATCCATAGCCCATCCACAGCTCCATCCACAGCCCCACCCACAGCTTCATCTACAGCCCCATCCAGAATTTAAGATTTCATTTTTAAAAATGAAAGCATAAAAGTTCTAGTAACATATATGGATGAATAATTACATGATATTGTGTAAAGAAAAATCTTTACAGGCAAGACACCAAGTCAGAACTCTAGACACACAAAAAATGGTAGATTTAAATTCCTTAAAATGATCCTTCTGTAGTCAGCAAAGCCTTGGTCAAAGAAAAGTAAAAATTTTTAAATGAAACGTTTTATCTTTATAAAATATTACAGATAAAAACTTAATATCCTTAAGACAATAAGAGTTATAATTTTATAATTAAAACCATGTCATTATAATAGAAAATTATGTAAGAGCATCAATGTACAACTCAAAAATGAGGGAAACTGCTGTGTAAAGATGTCACCATTTGATTAAATATACTCTTGAGATGGATTTGACTTGGCCGGGCGTGGTGGCTCACACCTGTAATCCAAGCACTTTGGAGGCCAAGGTGGGCGGATCACCTGAGGTTGGGAGTCCAAGACCAGCTTGACCAACATGGTGAAACCCCGTCTAAAAAAAAAAAAAAAAAAAAGAGAGATGGATCTGACTTCTGTTTGATTTTGTTATGAAAGATGTTGGTGGCCAGGTGCCATGGCTCATGCCTGCAAGCCTAGCACTTTGGGAGGCTGAGGCAGGTGGATCACCTGAAGTCTGGAGTTCAAGACCAGCCTGGCCAACATAGTGGAAACCCCATCTCTACTAAAAATACAAAAATAAAATTAGCCGGGCGTGGTGGCAGGTGCCTGTAATCCCAGCTACTATGGAGGCTAAGGCAGGAGAATCACTTGAACCCAGAAAGCAGAGGTTGCAGTGAGCCGAGATTGCACCACTGCACTCCAGCCTGGGTGACAGGGTGAGACTGCGTCAAAAAAA
>NW_016107828.1:183484-189320 GCF_001604975.1 Cebus imitator | reverse complement strand
AAAAAAAAAAAATAATAATAATAAAAAAAAAAAAGAAAAAGACTTTTTTTCATATTGAAAATTATCTTATCTTATAAATATCAATTATGCATAAGATTAATATATAGATTATAATTTTTAAAAATATACTAGCTTGGATTACAGGCCCATGCCACCATAGCCAGCAATTTCTTTGGTATTTTCAGTAGAGACAGGTTTTGATCATGTTGGCCAGGCTGGTCTCAAACCCCTGACTTCAGGCAATTTGCCTGCCTCGGCCTCCCAAAGTGCTGGGATTACAGTATGAGCCATTGCACCCTGCCAAAATAAACTTTCAATTTTTCTTTTCATTCAAGAATTTTCTTCCTAAACCATAAACTTTCAATCTTAAAGCGTACCTCCTTTAACTGTCTAGGCAACACATAATTGGAAGATTTAAAAGTTAGTTGCTTTCACTTCCATTTCTGGGCAGATGAAGTAGACATTTTTCTCTATTTCTGTTGCTAAGTACACTAAATCCCATGGACATGGTCTAGTGTAGACCCATGTGAGACTTCGGGACCCACGAATGACAGATGGTGAGTGCCCTGGGTATTCCTTTTGCCTCATGAACCCCAGATTGCTGCGGAAGAAGCCGGCATCCTGGAAAAGCCTGAGTGCAGGTGGGAAAAGCCCCACAAAAGCTGCTCTCCAACCAAGCCCCACAGAGAACGGGGGCCCAGCCCAGCCACGCCAGCAAGGCTGAGAGGGAGTGATACCCAACAGTGGCATCCGAGAAGGCCAAGGAGGGACCTGGGACTTTCGATCTCTGTGGGCTGTAAGGACGCACCCCGAGAATCAGTGGAGACCCTGTGGCAAGTCTGGACTTCCACTGGTGCCCAGCAGTAACAAGTCCACATAGTCAGCAAAGGGCCTGTGGGAGTCCTCTCCCAGCCAGGAGGAGTCCCACCAGAGGCCTCGTTCGGGACCAAGGCCCACCCAGCAGCAAGGAGAAGCCCTGCCTAGATTCTGTATATATCAGAAATGCAAGTGGTGCTCGTGGAGTGAAGTGTGCCTCCTCGTGGGCCATGCTTTGTTTCTCTTTTTAGGGTTGTGCTGGACTTGAGTCTAGTTACAGGTCTAGAAGCAAAGTGTGGCAGTGGGGTGGGTCCTGAGGAGAATCAGCATGGTCTTAGTCCTCAGGGGAGGCACTACATTTTTTTGGGGCAGTACAGGGTGAACTCCTTCCAATGGGGGTGGGGAGGTCACTTCCACTGGGGCTTAGAGGCCAATTCCACTGGCAAAAAATATTCACCAGAATTTAGAGGCTTCATGTCCCCAGCCTCACCAGGGTCTTCACACACCTCCTTATCTAACTTAACAGGATCCTGATTTTACTGCATTTGATGCCTTGACTTTAACAGTAGACACCTTGCAAGGCTGGGAGTTCAACCTGCATTTAATTTAGTCGACTGCAGGCTGAGATTCTGCGTTTGATTTTCAGCGCCCTCAGCCCTGGGCCACAAGAGATGAGGGTTTCTTCAGGCACAGCTGGAAGCCTTTAGGTCATGGGTGTGTGGCTTGAGCGGGGATTTGAATCCCCCGAACTCATCCTTTTCTTTCATCACTTTCTCCAGCAACATTAGGAGCAACCAGCCAACCCCACTATTAGTTTTCCAGTAATGTTCAAAACTATCGCATACAGTGATACCACACAGCTCCTTGTTTCTTGTAAGTGATTGATTAGGAGCATCTAATGCCAATAACTGGTGCATCTCTATTGTCAGATCACATGATGGAATATCAATGTTCTTTTCACTACTGGAAATACAATTAGCATTTTTAAATCTAATCAAATTAGAGAGCCAATCCAGAAACCCTAGACCTAATTCAGAAAACTCATCCTTATAATTCTGTTCCTATAAAACCACTAAGGTCAGCAAAATCTGTATTAGAATTCTCCAGAGAAACAGAACCAGTAGGCTATATATTTTTCATCTTATACTTAAATCCTATAAATATAGATCATATATCACGTATATGAAGATATTTATTATGAGAAATTGGCTCATGCAATTATGGAGGCTAAGTCCTGTAATTTGCCATCTGCAAACCGGAGACCCAGGAGAGCCAGTGGTGTAAGTTCCAATCCAAAGCCACGAGAAAACTGATGTCCCAGCTTGAAAACAGGCACAGAAAGCAAATTGTCCCTTTTTCTGCCTTTCTGTTCTATTCAGGCCCTCTGTGAATTAGATGAGTCCCACTCACATTGCAGAGGGCAATCTTTTTTACTCAGTCTATCAATTTAAATGCTAATCTCATCTAGAAACACGCTCTCTTTCACACACAGAAATAATCTTTAACCAAATAAACGGATGTCATGTGGTGCTGTGAAGTTCACACAAAAATTAACCATCTCAATAAGACAGTTTGAGCCATAATTCCTCTCTGCTCTGGGAAAGTCAGAAAAACCTGTGATTGGCCTTTTCACTCAAAACAGCTCCTAAGACATGCCTCAAGCAAAAAATAAGAGAATAAAAGAATGAGGTAATTAAATTAGAAATGTTTTCAGACAAAACTCAACACTGGCTGGCACAGTGGCTCACAACTGTAATCCCAGGACTTTGAGAGGCCAAGGTGGGCAGATAACCTATGGTCAAGAGTTTGAGACCAGCCTGACTAACACGGAGATACCCTATCTCTACTAAAAATACACAATTAGCCAGGCATGGTGGCTCATGCCTGTAATCCCAGCAACTCGGGAGGCTGAGGCAGGAGAACTGCTTGAACTCAGGCGGTGGAAGTTGTAGTGAGTCAATGAGATTTACTGCAGACTGGGCAACAAGAGTAAAACTCCAACTCAAAAAAATCAAAAAGAAAAACAAAAAAAAAAAAACCCTCAGCACCGTACAAGAGAAACATGTTCAAGAATTCATAAAATACGTATTTCATGATATTCCTGCCCATAGAATGGTCCCAGACAATGACAAAATTTGAAGTGGTAAATGTCATATTATCTTGGATGTTACGAATAATATTATACATTAACAGATATCTAAATTTAAAAACTAAAAGTGCTTGAGTTAAAAAAAAATCCCTTTCTTGAATGGATAAATAAATGTAAACTGCAATGTAAGATACCTTGGTAAGAAACTGCACAAAGAAGAGTCATGTCCCACTGACATGACTTCATTCAATGTTCCTGTCACTGAAAAATTACTGTCCTTCAATGGCATATTTTCAATTCACTTGCAGCATAGATCATCTCAGAATTTAAAAAGAAAAAAATAAAGGTGACAAATGGAAGAGAAAAATAATAAAGATTGTGACTGAAATTACTGAATAAATTCTTAGAATAACTAGAAATTGATAAATAAATGTAAGACCTTGGAAACCAATGTGTTTGGAAGAGTTTAAAAATTGTGTAATTTCTTGCCTATCATATTCCAAATATTACCTACCAAATAAGCTCTAGGCCAAATAGTTTTGCAAGTAGGCTCTGTTAAAATTTCAAAGAAAAGTTTGCCACACCTGTCAGCTCTCTCAGGGAATATAAGGAGGGAAGCATGATGCATGTGTGACTCAGCTGACTTTGGCACAGACATTACAGAACAAAAGTAACACAACAGCAGTGATGGGTAATATTCTAGGAAAAGATTAATGTGCTTTGTTCTTTTGTCTTTCCATAAGCTCACCTTTATACATGTAATTTTTTAGCTATGTAGAAAGTTAAATGGCTATGCCTGAAATGTTTTTCCTAGGAATCAGTTCTGAGACTCACGAATAAATGGTCTGTTTTAAACCCGTTTCTTTTGCAGTCAGAAAAGTAAGAATGGGAAAATGATATTCTCTTAAATTTCTAAAAAATCATAAATAAATCTATGAACAAGGCTTTGAGGAAGAAACAAAATATGCAATACTGCACCTGTTATAATCCAACAACTCTAATAATAAGACAGCCAGACACAGATTGTGCTTCTTTGTGCCAGTTTCTATTTTAAGGGTTTAATGTATATTAATTAATTTGGTCCTCAAAGCAACGTTTTGAGGTAATCACTATTTTTTGTTCTCACAGCATTGATAAGGAACTAAGACAACTAAGACATAGAGGTAAATTACCTGCTCAAGGTCATGTGGCTGCAGATGCAGCCGGGCCCACAGAATCTGTGCAATTTAACACGCTGGAACAGTCTCTACCAAATTAAGCTCTGAAAGCTTTAAAGGCAAATACTGTCAAAAGTTCAAGGAATGAATTGTCATTCTCCGTAAAATGTTCTAGGGGATAAAAAGAGGGAAATCCTTTACTAGGGTGATCTAGGCACCAGGTTCTGACACATATAGCACACACAAAACATTATAAAGGAAAGGAAGAAAGAATTTTGATCAGGCCATATGCAGAGAATTTTCTTGAGAGAGGCTGCAGCAACTTTGTTTTAAGAATGACGGTTGATGACTTATAATGTTGCAGGTGGGAGGTTAAAAATAACCTCTAGGAATAGATGATTACATTTGATTAAGGCAAATTAGAAGCAACAGAAAGGGCTCTAGATATCAGTGAAATATAGAGAAAGACATGGAGGCCAAGACTGGGGAAAGCAAGCAAAAAGAAATGGAAGTGGAAAGAGTTAAAAAGGAGTAGGCCAAGTATTGTAGGTATGAAAGACAGGGTAAAACAAATCCAGCATGTGCTAAGGGGCATCCTTGAAAAAGAGAGCCACAGTAATAAAGGCAATATCCCAGACATAGAAGATGACTTAAATCCACAGATGAAAAGGGCTTGCCATGTTCCAGAAATATTGACACATTAATGTCAACACTGGGGTAACCCCACATCTCTGAGACACCTGATGCATGCAGAAAAGAACACCCACTCCCAACACCATCACTCCCCTCCCAGGCATTGTAAAACCCTAATCTTTTGCTTTCCACCTGAAATGATGGATGATCCCTGTACTTACAAAAGTCACTTCTTGGGCCAGGTGTGGTGGCTCACGCCTGTAATCCCAGCACTTTGGGAGGCCAATGCAGGCGGATCACCTGAAGTCAGGAGTTCCAGACCAGCCTGGCCAACACAGCGAAAGCCCGTCTCTACTAAGAATACAAAAAATTAGCCAGGTGTGGGGGCATGAGCCCATAATCCTAACTACTCGGGAGGCTGAGGCAGAAGAATTGCTTGAACCCGGGAGGCGGATGTTGCAGTGAGCCGAGGTTGTGCCATTGCACTCCAACCTGGGCTACAAGAGCAAAACTCTGAATCAAAAATAAAAATCACTTCTTGTGAAGCAGATTCACCCATAGTCACCTACTCAAAGACATCGTCCAACAATTTTCCCTTTTTCTTCTCTATCATCAAGTTTTCTCTCTTTCTGTTGGAATTTTCCTATCAGCCTGCAAACATGTGGCTATGATCTCATTTTATTTAAGTAACAGCTATTTTTTTTAGACCTCATTTGCCCAGCAAGCCACTCCACTGCTGCTCTGCTCCCCTTGGCAGGAACGATCTTAGAAAACTTCCTTCATGCTCACAATATCCAGTTCCTTTCTCTAATATGTCTCATTCCTTTTCCTGCATTTAAAACTACCAAGTACCTTAAGCTAAATTACTCAGTACAATTGTTGTTGAGCTGTTCACATTTTCAACTCTCTTAAGAACAAAATTCCAGGCCGGGCGCGGTGGCTCAAGCCTGTAATCCCAGCACTTTGGGAGGCCGAGGCGGGTGGATCACGAGGTCAGGAGATCGAGACCATCCTGGTCAAAATGGTGAAACCCCGTCTCTACTAAAAATACAAAAAATTAGCTGGGCATGGTGGTGCGTGAGTGTGATCCCAGCTACTCAGGAGGCTGAGGCAGGACAATTGCCTGAACCCAGGAGGCGGA
>NW_016107828.1:166554-183468 GCF_001604975.1 Cebus imitator | reverse complement strand
AAGCAGAAATAGAGCCATTGCACTCCAGCCTGGGTGACACGGAGAAAACTCCGTAAAAAAAAAAAAAAAAAAAAAAAAAAAAACAAAATTCCAAAGAACAAGCTTCTACTATAACCACTTCCTAACATTTGATAACATGGGTTAAAATTTCTGTAACTATCTAAGAGATGATATTCAAATCCATATTTGGAAAACTGTGATCAATAAAATTTTGGCAGTGAGGAAAATACAAACAACTTTCCCTAATAAGGTTATTTTTCTCTATATAAATCATGACAGGATTAACACTTTAGCTATGATCACAAAAGATGAGGCTCTTGATCCTACTGGGAAAGTTTAGAAGGGATAATTAATTTGGGAGGGCTTCTAGAACAAGTACTCAGTGAGAAGTGTTCAGTAATAAGTAAAATGACACGTACGTGATTGATATCTTAAGGCTGATGACAGCAGCCCTCCTAAATGAATCTGCAGTTTGCTACTGAATCCATACTACTCACCTCCAATATTTGGTCAAGCCACGCAATCTTTAAACTCCCATGTCTGTCCATGATTGCAGGTTTATAATTTGGAACTTTGGTTATTTAATTAAATTAAAATATTCAGATACGCCCTGCAAATAAATACAAAGTTTTTGTACTCAGCATCTTTACTGCCCTTTCCCACAAACAGTTGTAAGTAAATTAAAAAAAAAAAATGCAAGCATGTAAATCTACTCCTATTATTAACCATTTACTTAGCTCACGTTGATTTAACCCTGAATGAAAAGTTCAATTTGCATCAAAAAGATATTAGTATATTCCTAAGGCGGTAGCTGGTGCAGTGGCTCATGCCTGTAATCCCAGCGCTTTGGGAGACTAGGATTACGTCACCCAGTCTGATTTCAAACTCCTTGCCTCAAGTGATCTGCCCGCCTTGGCCTCCCAAAGTGCTGGGATCACAGGCATGAGCCAGCATGCCCGGCTAATTTTTATATATATTTTTTGTAGAGATGGGTTTCACCATGTCACCCAGGCTGGTCTCAGATTCCTCAAGTGATGTGCTAGTCTCGGCCTCCCAAAGTGCTGGGATCACTATAAGCTTTTAAATGTTTTATTCCAAAGCTATCTAATGCAGTTTTTGCCATATTTGAGATAACCCATTTTCTTCTGTATATGCTATTGCGAGATAAAGATTTTGGAAAGAAAACGTTTAAAAAAAAAAAAGGAAGACATTACAAACATACTAAGATCATATGTAGAGAAACGTTACACCACTAAATTTGGTAATTTGCATTAAATTGACAAATCCTTGAAAAGCACAGCTTGATACATCTAACAAAAGAATAGAAAATGTGAAGAGCTGAATATATGTGAAAGAAATGTAAGTTCATTCTTAAAATGGGCCCCATGTCCATGTGAATAGGGGCCAATCTTAGACTTAGCTTTAATTTTCAGCCATGAGAAGACTACTGCTCTTCCTCTAACACTCACTTCTCTATTTTCTCTATCATTTGGTCCTCTATTCTGTACAACTGGGTGGTATTTAACCACCTTTATTTAGGCTCAGGAATAACCCAAGCTCTGAAACTGTAACAGAAAATTAATTAAATGAATGGCAAAAAATAAAAGACTTAAAAATAAGGTTTAAGATGTTATTCCTCTAGGAGTCTGAATAACAATAGGCATAAATGTTTCTGTTGTATATATGTATATACATATATTTTTATGAATAGTTGTTCCCATTATGTTGCATCTTGCAATAATTATTGACAAGATTCATAAATGGCTAGATGTTAACTGGCCAAACTTCAGTGACCAGAGGGCCCTTACAATCAATGGGACCAACCTGTTAAGACTTGAGCCCACGGCTCACGGATGGCCAAGGTGAAGGCCCAGTGGTTGTGACAAGATGCCAGGAAACCTTAGCCACGGGATGCCTGTGTTGTGCCATGATG
This sequence comes from Cebus imitator, assembly GCF_001604975.1. Classification (NCBI taxonomy): domain Eukaryota; kingdom Metazoa; phylum Chordata; class Mammalia; order Primates; family Cebidae; genus Cebus; species Cebus imitator. The sequence continues at coordinate 181,535 of NW_016107828.1, read as the reverse complement.
CTGTAAGTAGCATTTCTGGTTACACTGCCATTATGGGCTAATATTTTCAAGCCAACAGACTATCCCTGTATCACTGTTTAATATTTTTCTGCAGCAATTTGGTTTCACTCTTGCCCCAAGTTCACTACCTCGGCTCTTCTCTTCTTGACTTATTCTTAAGCTTTCCCTGTCTTGGTTCCCTGAGAACAACTCCCTTTTCTCTGAATTGGGATCCTATTTCTACCCCCTGCATATATATTCCTCTTAATTCTTCTGGGTAAATTTCTATGCCCAAATTTCTAGACACAAATTTGTAAATTATTGAGACCCTAAATTAAGAATGATGTTTGCCATTACTTTTAAAAGTGTAATCTGTTTTTTGCCTCCTGAAATCACTTATATGTAAACATGCTGCCTGTGAAGTGGGCCACCATGTCACATCTTGGGCTTCCTAGCACAAGAATCAATCACTACGTGCCTAGCCAGCAGGTTATGTCTCTCAAATCAAGCTGCAAACCGTGGTCACAGAGCCAGATTAGAGTCTTATGGCTTTCATTGTAGCTTCTCCATGGGATGTTTCCAATGACGTGTGTACCTTAGGATGTTCACATGTCATGGTTAAGTTGTAAATTTCAAAAATTCTAAGAATTCCTATTGTTGGCCAGAAGTATAAAAATGGCAAAGATTTTAAATAAAAGCATCTTTCAATCTTAAATAGGTCTACGAAGTCTCCTTCTCTTCCTTCTGAAAGTAACATAAGGACTATGAAGAACACTGTCTGTAATGAAACTGAGAAGGGCTATTCTCCCTGGGAACAGAAAGGTCTTTGCTCAACCAACAGGCTAAAGCCAGGAACACAGGCCTCCCCAGGCCTTTTGGCCGCCTCTCAAACCTCCTCAATAAAAAATTCGGCCGGGGGCGGTGGCTCAAGCCTGTAATCCCAGCACTGTGGGAGGCCGAGGCGGGTGGATCACGAGGTCAAGAGATCGAGACCATCCTGGTCAACATGATGAAACCCCGTCTCTACTAAAAATACAAAAAATTAGCTGGGCATGGTGGCACGTGCCTGTAATCCCAGCGACTCAGGAGGCTGGGGCAGGAGAATTGCCTGAACCCAGGAGGCGGAGGTTGCGGTGAGCCGAGATCGTGTCATCGCACTCCAGCCTGGGTAACAAGAGGGAAACTCCGTCTCAAAAAAAAAAAAAAAAAAAAATTCACATGCAAGACGTTCTGTTCTATCTTCTCTTCCTACTTTCCTCCCTTTAGCTAAGAATTATTGAGTGCCAACTATGTCCTGGACACAGTGCTAAAATTCTTGCGATAAGATACAGAGACCCCAGCAGTGATTCTCTGCCGGGGCCCATGGCTCTCAGGGGCATCCTTCAAATTCAGGCCCATTGGTTCTTTAAAAATAAATTTCCAGGCCAGCCCTTCCGCCACGGTCGCCATTGGAGAGTAGCAGCCATGGCTCTTCGGTATCCTATGGCCGTGGGCCTCAACAAGGGCCACAAGGTAACCAAGAACGCGAGCAAGCCCAGGCACAGCCGCCGCCGCGGGCGTCTGACCAAACACACCAAGTTCGTGCGGGACACGATCCGGGAGGTGTGTGGCTTTGCCCCATACGAGCGGCGCGCCATGGAGTTGCTGAAGGTCTCCAAGGACAAACGGGCCCTCAAGTTCATCAAGAAAAGGGTGGGGACACACATCTGGGCCAAGAGGAAGCGGGAGGAGCTGAGCAATGTCCTGGCCGCCACGAGGAAAGCTGTTGCCAAGAAAGACTGAGCCCCCTCCCCTGCTGTCTCCCTGAAATAAAAAACAGCTACACACCCCCGCAAAAAAAAAAAAAATTCCAGTTCCTCTCAAAATTGTCATGACTTTATTTCCTTGATGTGAAGCTTTGTGTCGGAGGTTTGTGGCTGCTGACGACGTTCTCTGGGCCCTGAAGTCACTGCTGCTGGCTCTTGTATGCTGGCCACTTGGTTGCGCTGGCCTGCCTCCCACCGGCTGGACATCCAGCAAGCTCTGGATGCTGTGTATGACAAAGCCATAGGGGTTGTTTGGAGTCTGTGATGTGCTATCATTCTCCAGATAATGGTTTTCTGCAAGGAACTAGAGAAACAGCTATCTCAGACTTTCCTAATAAAAACAGGTTTTCAGCCAGTTCCAGGCTGGCCCTAAATTCCTCTTCCCAGCAATTTCCCCAGAGTGGGGAGCTCTGGTGGGCCTTGCCCTTGGCAGCCCTCACACCTGGTCTGTTCCCCAATTCCTGTCCAGTAGAGGCACTATTGGAAGTGCCTGTTTCTCAGCCTCTCTGCTCCTTCACTGGAACTGGGCAAAGCCCCTTGGGAAACGCAGCATTCTTCTCCTAGATTTTTTTTTTGGTGTGCTTGGGAGGTGCATTGTGCCACTGCCTGGCCCACCTGGCCTGCCATTAACGGAAGGGAAGCACGAACGGCCTTTGATGTGGGAGTTACGGCTGCTGAGAGCGTAGTCTGTGCACAAGTGATGTAGCCTTGCGGGATCCCTGAGTACATGCTTGTTTTCATTCATATTTTACTCAAAGTCACTGAGCTCCCACTGCATGCTTGTGAGTCAGATATTAGTCCTGGGAGGATTATCTGAGATGACATTTAAGCCAAGGGTTTAAGAACAAGTCATATTCAGCCAGGTGCAGACTAAGGGAATGCAAGTTCCAGGGGAGGGGAAAGCATGTGGACATGCTGAGATGCAAGCAAGGCCTCACAGCTGGAGTTGGTGTTACCTGGCCTGGGAACACCTTTCTTGTTCAGACTCTGTGTGTTCCTTTTAATCTGTGTAAGGGAATGTGATCAAGCAGCACACGACTAACCCAGCTGCCACTTCTGTTCCCCGTGATGTGGCGACAGAGTTCTTTTCCTATGGCACAGAAGTGTGTCATGTCAACCAATGCCACGTCAGCTGCTAGGAGGGGCCCACCACATAGGGACCAATGCACACTGTGGGAGCTGACCTTGCTGTCTTCTCTGAGTGGAGCCCCAACCCATGCAGCGTGCGTCTTCGTTGCTTTTCCTTGCCACTCTGATACCAAGATGCAGTGGCAAGAAGTGCCTCCATTTCCATTCCTGTCAAGGTGAGTTGCCACTTGACCTCCACTGATTCTCTCAGTGCTGAGCTATATTCTATAGAGCTCACTGATTCTATATTGTGTTAAGCTGTCACTTAAAATTGCACAAATTGTTTCGATCAATCCTAACATATTCATCCATGTAATTAACATCCTATCAACATAGGGAATATTTTTACCATCTCACAAAGCTCCCTGTGCCCCATGGAAGTAGCCTCTATTCTGGCCTACATCTTAATTGATTTTGTCTGCTTTTGACTTTTATTTCACTGGAATCACATGTGCCTTTTGAATCAAGACTGGCTCTGTGGATTTATTCACACTGCTGTGTATAGCTGGTTGCTCCCGCAGCATGACAGCATCCGACTGCGTGAACACCAAGGCTGACGTACTCATTATAGTTGTTCTGCAGGGGCGTCCCCAGGCTAGAGACTGGGCATGTAGTAAAGAACTCCATGAGCAAGCATCACCCTGAACCCACACCGCATCACCTTATAGGGCAGCACATGAAAATCTAGGAAACACCTAGTTTCTCCAACAATGAATATGTCAGTGATTTCCCAGCTCAAGAATAATGCTGAATCACTTCTCTGCTAAGTTAGTAGAACGGAAACCACAGAAGGCAGAACCATCCATATTCGTCTCCCACCAGGTCCGACTCGTCTGACTTTAGACAGTGTCCAACAGCTCCACAGTAGCATACACGGTGCTTAGCAGTTACTTTATATCCTGCCAACACTTGGTGATGTTGGTCCTTTAAATTTGGATTCCAATTTGCATTTACTCAGAGATTAATGAGGTTAAGCTCCTTTTCGTGTTTAACACCCAAATTTTAATGTATTTTATTCTTCAAACCAGTTCAGGTTCACAGCAAAATTGAGTGGTACAGAGTTTCCATAGACCCACTGCCCCTCCTCACACCCAGGTTCCCCCACTATCAACATCCCCATCAGAGTGGTCCATTTCTTACGGCCAATAGACGTGCATCGACACATCATTATCACCTGGCGTCCAGTTTGCATGAGGCTTGCTCTTGGTGTTGGACATTCTACAGGTCTGATGAATGAATAATGATATCCACCAGTGGAGTATCATGCAGAAGAGTTCCACTGCTAAAAATCCTGTGCCCTACCCAATCATTTCTCCCTCCCCTCTGGCCCCTGGCGTTTTACTGTTTCCAGTTTTCCCTTTACTGCAATGTTGGAGGACTGGACTCCTTCAGGATGGGTAGCCTTTTCACGCTTCATTCAGCAACATGCATCTAACTTTCCTCCCTGTCTTTTCGTGGCTTGAGAGCTTATTTCTTTTTAGTGCCAAATAACATTCTACTTTCTGGATACATCAGTTATGCATTCACCTATATGCATATAAAGCAGAGAATGCTGTGTTGGAGATTTACATTTGGTAGTCTTAAGCATGTACATGATAAATAAGTATAAAGCATGTGTCAAAATTATAAAGTAGAAAGTTGTCTGGATATCTGAATGCACACAAATACGTACTTCAGTTCATGATATAAAATGTTGTAAAATGTGTAAGTACATACTTAGGGCTGAAAAAGCACCCAGAGAGGAAGGGTGAAGGGGAGGTGTATCTGAAATAATAAAAAGAATATCCCATTGGTCAAGCGGGGATCTAGAGTTCCTCATCCCACGACGAATTCCCAACTCTAGTGAGAGCCCAACAGACAGACCCAAATGGGATGATGAAAGTGCTGCACAAGCACCCGCCAGGGAGCAGGCGCAGGGCGGCTTCCACACCACAGAGACCCACTAGAGGAACAACCTCGACTTGACCCACACGTCAGGGCCAAAGAAGAAGAAAATGTGTCTTCCTTCCAACTATACCATTTTCTGTTTTGGTCTTGTTCGCTTCATAATAGAGGCAGGGAAACAGAATTACCAATTTTATAGAAAGTCATCTCTCTTTGTCCTTAAAGGAGTTGGCAATGGTTTGACCAGAATCAAACAAGTATACATGTTGAAGACTAAGAATTTAAAACACTGAGAAAAAAAGAATTCTAGGTATCATTTAGCTTTCAAGCTCAAAACCAACACATTTTGCCCTTGGGGTCATAAGCAGCTATGTCTAAGAGAGGGATACTCCTCTTTATAAAAGATGAAAGAATTCTAAGGAGTTTGTCAGGTCAAAAAACATTCCTACTTCGATTTTCTGGATGGCATCCTAGTAATGTAGAAACAGTAATATCTAACTCTACTTACAAGGTGTCAGTAAGAGTCTAAGGCCGATGTCCAATTCAGTAGCCACTGGCAACTCATAGTTATTATGTAACTAATTATATGTGGCTTTTGGTCTAAAACTTCCTAGAAAATAAAACTAAAAAAATTAGAAACAATATTATAAATGCAACAGAAACTATATAGGCAATACCCTATCAGTGTATTAAAATTTTAACAAACTAGACACAGTATTAAAATGCAATTTTTTTACTTTTCAATAAAATAGGTGCTACAGTCTTGTCTGAAATTATAAATTGTCCAAAGTTAACCATAAATGAATCATTCTATTAAATTTAACAAACATTTAATCTTGTAAGAAATAAATTTTCATTTGTTATTATATAGCATTTAAGAACAATAAAGCTGTCTTGAGATTTCAAATTTGGTATCTATGGCAAGTTTATAAAAGTACATTGATCAAGGTACAATTTTTAACATTAGTATACACATTCCATAATCTAAATCTATTTAACATGAACACTGACTTTTGTCATTGTTTCTCTCTACAATATCGCCTGACTCTGTAGGACCATGGTTCTCAGCTGGGCGTTCACTCTGGCCCCCAGGAGCATCTGGCAACATCTGGAATAATTCTGGGTGTCATGAGAGAGGGATGCTAACAGCATCTGCTGTGCTGTCCAGGTATGCTACTCATCGCCCTATAATGCACAGGATGGACCCCTACCACAAAGATTTTATCCAGCCCAAATGCCAACAGGTCAAGATTAAACAACTTTTGTTGAGTGGGACTCAATTCCCATTTTATGAACACCTCTGTGCCCACTGTAATTCTGAGAACACAGACTTTGCTAACTGGCAAATACTATTTAAAAGAAGATTTAACCTAATCAATGTCACTTATCAAAAGCCATGGCTGACTTTAAGTATCAACATATTTCCAGAATGAATAAACCACATAATCAACTCAGAATGATAAAACTTAGGGTCCACATCATTTAATTTCCCTTGAACCTGCCCTGCTAGTTTGATCTGTTAATATGAAAGATAATTAGGACTGTTTTGAAGGAGCTAAGCAATAGTTTCTTTTGCACATTTTTCTGAACTATGATAAAAATTTAGCGACACAAAGTATCTGGCAAATAGCAAGTGCTCTGCAAGTGCTCCAGAAATGTTTATCACAGCTTACTAAAAACACAGGGCTTCACTCATTTGTTCAAATTTGCCATACGCATGTGTCTACACAGATTAAATTTTTATTTGATCTCTCTCATTTTACAATAATCTCTCACAAATGTCATTTAGAAACAGAACACATATCCAGGGTGTGTGATACAAATTGTTAGTTTTTTCTACACAAGTTATAAAGTGTCAGTGTATATATTACACTGATGATAGTGAACTAAATTTAAACTGAAAAAGTCATTCTAAGTTTGTTAAATAGAGAAGGTTTTCAGTAATCATTCACCTACATATTCACATTCTGTGTATTTTTTCATGGTCAACAAACTGATTCAAATGATTTAAGTTATCCCACCATTTAAAGAGAAAAGTCTCTGCAATAATTTGAAACCATGGCGTTATCTTAATTTCACCATTGGCCGCTTTTTTCAGAAGTTCTTTTAGTTCTTCCTTTGACACATAACAATAACTTTTAATCTCATTGGGATCAGGATTCAAAGTTACATTCTTTCTCACAAACAAAATGTAATCAATTTCATGTTCACCCCAGATACCATCTGACTGAGCTTTGTAGTAAATTCGTGTTAAATAATTAATTTCTTCTGGAGGAACCTAAGACATTAAAAAATAAAAATAAAAACATCAGCCACAGTAACAAAAAAAATCTAAAATTAGCTCACCATATTACAGCGGTATCTTGAACAGAAGTATAACTTTAGAATTACAACATTTTTTTTTTTTGGAGACGGAGTTTCGCTCTTGTTACCCAGGCTGGAGTGCAATGGCGCGATCTCGGCTCACCGCAACCTCCGCCTCCTGGGTTCAAGCAATTCTCCTGCCTCAGCCTCCTGAGTAGCTGGGATTACAGGCACGCGCAACCATGCTCAGCTAATTTTTTGTATTTTTAGTAGAGACAGGGTTTCACCATGTTGACCAGGTTGGTCTCGATCTCTTGACCTCGTGATCCACCCGCCTCGGCCTCCCAAAGTGCTGGGATTACAGGTTTGAGCCACCGCGCCCGGCCGTAGAATTACAACTTTTAAAGTGTTACTCTCCTATCAACAATATATGGTAATCTTAATATTATATGTGGAAAAAGATTACATTATTAGTTTCAAGTGTCTGTGTTTTTCCCTGTAGGACCAAACAGGTAAGTTGTTTTTTATTTTTTTAAATATTAAAAAAAGGGGCAGTCACTCAAACTAAAAATGTGACTTTCTTCTTTTTCATATTTTAAGACTGCTTTTTGGAGATTATATATAAGAAGTACTTTCTGTATCCAAGTCTTATTTAAAAGGGACAATTCCAAGAAAAAAAATTATTTCAATTAAACCAGTTAGATTTATCGTTCCTAAGCATTTCCTAAGCATTCCTAAGCATTTCCAAATGAAAATATTCAGCTTTTTTTGATGGGGAGAGAAGTACTCAGGTGAAAACTCACTAGTCAAATTCTACCAGAGCTGTCACTCTCACTTGAAAATATTCATCTTTGATTTGATCAATTATAGAAATATTCAACCTTACACAGTGGTTAACAGATCAATCCATCCCAGTACTGAGCTAAGTTTTGACAAGTTACATTAAGACATTAAAATTTAAATAACCTTTACTCCAGATGGCTTGTGGGAGTAACTCATAATTCAGGAGGTTACCAAGCAGAGAACTACGTTTGAATTTAAACATTTTATTAAAAATGTTTTAGAGTATGTTTAGGTTTCAGTTTGTCTGGTTGTGTAGCACAGCCAGTTACCTGTTCCAAGGGAATTCCTAGCTCAGCTTTCAGCCGCCTCTGCGCTGCTCGCTTCACTCCAAGGGCGTCATTTTCCTCAAGCTCGCCTGGATTACTTAATGGATGACTACAACAAGTATTGGTAAAACAACCTGGAAAATGTTAATAGAGACAGATCAACTTTTCTTCAAAGTAGGTCTGAAAGATCAGGAAAGTTTATATGTAGCAGAAATATAAAATAATTTTTTTTTTGAGATGGAGTCTAGCTCTGTTGCCCGGGCTGGAGTGCAGTGGCATGACCTTCGGTTCCGGGTTCAAGTGATTCCCCTAGCTCGGCCTCTGGAGTAGCTGGGACTACAGGTGTGCACCACCACATCTGGCTAATTTTTTGTATTTTAGTAGAGGTGGGGTTTCACCATGTTGGCCAGGCTGGTCTTGAACTCCTTACCTTGTGATCTGCCTGCCTTGGCCTCCCAAAGTACTGGGATTACGGTCGTAAGCCACCTTACCCGGCCAAATAAAATGACTTTTAACAATTTTAAAATCAGGCCAGGTACGGTGGCTCATGCCTGTAATCCCTGCACTTTGGGAGGCCAAGGCAGGCAGATCACAAGGTAAGGAGTTTGAGACCAGCCTGACCAACATGGTGAAACCCTGTCTCTACTAAAAATACAAAAATTAGCTGGGCATGGTGGCACGCGCCTGTAATCCCAGCTACTTGGGANAAAAAAAAAAAAAAGAAGTTTCCCGTTGTCTCTCCGCTAGGAACCATATTGTTTAAGACATAATTTTATTCCAATTAGTTGGGCATGGTGGCACACACCTGTAATCCCAGCTACTTGGGAGGCTGAGGCAGGAGAATTGCTTGAACCTGGGAGATGGAGGTTGCAGTGAGCCGAGACAGCACCACTGCACTCCAGCCTGAGTAACAGAGCAAGACTGCATCACAAAAAAAAAAAAAAAGGGATTCTAAAATCAGTTATAATGGGCTATCAGTCATTGTTTTGTGAGACAGACTTCATTTGTAGGTAAGTTCCTTATTAATGCTTCTTTAACCAGATTAACCAGAAAATACAGATTAAAGATAAAAAATATAAATATATACACATTGCTCAATTGCTCACTAGCTCTTATTCTTTATTGCTGTTTATTAGGTTGCACTCATAGTATAAACTTACTTTATGTAGAATATAAAATATGCCATTCACAGGATTTCCCTTTTTGACCTTGGCTCCAGAAATTCAGAATGATAAAAAGTCAAATTAATGTACAAACAAAATATTGTACACTAAGTGTACGAACCTGGAAAGGTAATCTTAGCATCTGATCTTTGCTGTAGCAGAAGCTTATTTTCAGTGTTGAATAAGAAGACACTAAAAGCTCGATGCAATAATCCTGAAAGCAAAAGAAATAATTAATTTAGCCTTAAGTATCAGCTATTCGCCCAATTCTCTCCTTGCAGTTCAGAATAACATTAGTAACTTGCTGTTGCTTTTGCTTATTCACACAGTTTATCCGGATGCATAGTCCCTGCATGGCTGTGGTGAGGAAGAGTGCTGCACTGGGCCAGGAAGTTGGCCGTCAAGTGAAGGAAAGGGTGATGCTGGTGGCTCCTTTCCTGCAGTCCAGTTCCCTATCAAGGACATTCAATTCTCGGAAAGTGGCGAAGGCAGACGCTTCCCCGCACAGTGCCTGCTCCTCTCAATTCTTTCGAAAGATTAGAAGCTAGGCTGCTGCTGCATGTCAGGGTTAGTCTGCTGCTTCTTTTATGAATCCAGAATAAAACTCTGAAGAAGCCGAGTAAAAGGCATAATGTGAAGAGAAATCGCTGTAACGGGAACAGCAAAGAAGATGCTATGACTACACTATTTAACAAACTGGAACCAAAGAGAAGATACAGTATTATTAAAGACTGCACTGTCTTGAACAAAGTGCTCTTCTTAGCAAATCGGGTATGCCTACACAAATCGCTTTATAACAAAGAATATTTCAAAGCAGTACCTTTGTCAATGTTCTCATTCAGGTGACAATTCTTCTTGGTCTCAGCCCCAATTTTATTGTCATTTTCATCAATAAGGATACACATCTCCGCCAGGAGTTGAACCTGTTGCTTGTCGAGGTGGTCAGTGTTTATTTCAGGCATCATTACAAAATGTCTGATCTGTCCTAGAACACTAATATTGAAAGAAAAGAGAAAGTCCACCACATATTTTTCTGAATGTCAGAAAAATAATTACACAGCTTCCCCATCCGTAGCTGTACCACTCTGCATCCTCATCGGGGCCCCAAGAACATTGCCAGCAGGCGGCACAGGCTGTCTCAGTCGTTATTGCTCCCACAGGCTTCATGGCTGGCCTTTTTACCATAGCCGTGCTCCTAAATGCCAAGCTCAACATTCTAGTCTACATTCGAGATCCTCTGCAGCACTTGATCCTCAATCCTTTCTCCAGTGTACTTTTCTTCCCTGGTTTGGCCCCAACCTAACTTTCCATCCTGTTTTTCCACACCAGCTTCTGTCATCTCTATAATGTGCTCCCATCGCTATCCTGAATGGAATTCCCACTGCTTGTCTCTGCACAGTTTCTCAAGAATGCCACAGGCCAATCTTAGTCGAAATCCATTTTTTCAAGGCACAATTCATGTGTCACACATTCAGTAACCCTCCTACCAATGTCACAGTAAGATTTAATTCACTTTTTCTCAACCCAAGCTCCTGAACAGAAAAATGATTTGCATGAGTTCTGTAAATTTCCCCCAGGGCAGTACTTAGCTAATTACAATTCTAGTTAAACAGGAGAAAACTTAATTCATTATATTCAACACATGCTTTAAGGCAGTGCCTGGCAAGTTTTCCTCTATAAAGGGCCAGGTAGTATAAATTCTGTCTTGGTAACAATAAAACAGTCATAGGCAATGGGCGAACTGGGCAATATGTAAACTGAGTGTGGGTGCATGCCAGTATTTATCGACATTGAAATCTGAATTACATTTAATTTTCATGTGTCACAAAATATTTTAGTTTTTCCCCGGCCATTTAAAAATGAGAAAACCCCTCAGCTCATAGGATATAACAACAGGCAGCAGGCCAGATTTGGCCTGTGGGCCATAGTTGGCCCATCTCTACCTTAGTGCATCAAGCATTAATTTTCTGAGCCCCAATTAATCCCTCCCATGTGATTTAAACATAAAGCACTTACTAGAGTATTTCTGTATTGTGACACACATTTACACATCTATGTCCAGCAGCTTCTAAGCTCTCTAACTTTTGTATCCTTCAGAGCACCTTTACATAGCACAACTTTGAAGTTTTTAATTTTCTCTATTTTCCTCCCCTTTATTTCTGAATGAATTATAATTTTTTTGTGTCTTGATTTTTCTACATAATATATTTTGAGGATCCCACGTGCTCTACTTTCTATGTGACTCTATTTCAAATATATAGATTTTACTGAAATACTTTTTTGTTTGAGATGGAGTCTTGTTGTCTCGCCCAGGCTGGAGTGCAATGGTGCAATCTCAGCTCACTACAACACCCACCTCCTGGGTTCAATTGATTCTCCTGCCTCAACCTCCTGAGTAGCTAGGACTACAGGCTTGCGCCACCATGCCTGGCTAATCTGTGTGTTTTTAGTAGAGATGAGGTTTCACCATGCTGGCCTGGTTGATCTCAATTCCTAACCTCAGGTGATCCGCCTGCCTTGGCCTCCCAAAGTGTGGGTGTATAGGTGTGAGCCATCACGTCCGGCCTACTGAAATACTTTCAACAGAGTTCAAGCATACCGCAGAATGTACACAAAGTGTTTAAACAGCTACTTAATACAAAGTTTTAAACTCATATAGGATCTAGGGTGTGTGTGTACATATGCATGAGTCAGGAGTCAGTGATGATGGAGATATTGATATCTAATACAAAAAAATCTCAAATAAGGTTAATGATTATAACAAATCAAGAGAGAAAGTAATGTGAAAAGGAAGTTCACTTCAGAGTTAGCCTCAATTAAAAGAAAATTTATTTCCAAAAAAAATTTTTTTTGAGATGTAGTTTTGCTCTTGTTGCCCAAGCTAGAGTGCAATAGTGCAATCTCAGCTCACTGCAACCTCCGCCTCCCAGGTTCAAGTGATTCTCCTGCCTCAGCCTCCCAAGTAGCTGGGATTACAGATGCCTGCCACCATGTCCAGCTAATTGTTTGTATTTTTAGTAGAGATGGGGTTTCACCATGTTGGGCAGGCTGGACTTGAATTCCTGACCTCAGGTGATCTGCCCGCCTCAGCCTCCAAAGTGCTGGGATTACAGGTGTGAACCACCACACCTGGCCTATTTCCAACTTCTATAGGCTAGTTTCATATACAGTCATCCTTTGGTATCTATGGGGGTTGGTTGCAGGATCTCCCACAGCTACCAAAATTTGAGGATGCTGAAGTTCCAGATATAAAATGGAATAGTATTTACGTATCACCTGTGTATATCCTATTGTATACAGACACGTTGTATGATGGTGTTTCTGTAAAGTACAGGACTGTATATACTACAGTGGTTCCATACAATTATAACAGAACTGACAAATTCCTGTTGCCTAATGATGTTGTAACCATTGACACATCCTAGCACATCACCTTTTCTACATTTAGATACACAAATACTTGCTGCTGCGTTACAACTGCCCAGATTATTCTGCACAGTAACACACTGTCCAGGTTTAGTCCTGAAGCAACAGGAGCAATAGCCTACAAGCAACTGGATAGACCAGAAAGCCCAGCTGCATCACTGTCTAGTTCTGTGTCAGTGCACTCCGTTTCCACAATGGTGAAACTATCTATCAGTGAATTTTTCCAAAGTCTCTGTTACTGATACGGGCTGAACGTTACATTATCATCTGTAGATAATACCTAAAACATGTCAGTGTTACCTAAGTAGTTATGCTGTATCGTTTACAGAAAAAGTCTGTATATATTCAGTACAGATAAAATTTTTTCCAAATATTTTATAATGTGCAGTTGGTCACATCCATGGATATGGACTCCAAAGATACAGTGGGCCAATTGTATATTAGGTGACCACTAAGATAGACTTCGTTATTATTAATTACTAGACTTTTTTGACGTGAATTTTTTTTGGGGGGGATAGGGCCGGGTCTTGCTATGCCTGTCGCCCAGGCTAGAGTGCAGTGGCGTGATCTAGGCTCACAGCAGCCTCTGCCTCCGCCTCCGGGGGTCTAGCGATCCTCCACTCCCCGCATCCCAAAGGGCTGGGATTACAGGTGTGCACCACCGCCCCGGGGCAATGACAATTGCTTTCAGGATTTTCAGAATTCAGATTTTAAGACTAAACTTCTTAATCACAAGATAAAACGAATACGTCTTCTTAGGTGTTTAAAGAAAACGCCGTGTAGCAGACGCGGGAACACATCACCCAACCCAAAAAAAAAGACCTGGTTCCATCCACGCGGGTTCCCCATCTCTTCTCCTGTTCCTTTCCCAAGAGCAGCGCCTTGGGTGTGTCCCCGTCACCCCTCGCACAGACCCACGTGTACTAGGCACGGGGAGACCGGCGCCGTCAACGCTCCCGTTTCTGACGTTCTGAATTCTCTAAGAGGAAACTCGCAATTCGTAGTCTCCCGAGACTCGGTTTCCGATTCCACCCGTTGCTAAACCTCAGCTGACTGTGCGTACACAATGACAAAGAACGGCAACGTCCCGCCTTCCACAGGGAGCGGGCGCCCACCACAGCCCGGGACAGCTCGGCCTCGCTCCAGTTCCGGTGACCCACGCCGCCGCCCCCAGCCGTCCATGCCGCCGCGCCGAGACCTCACGGGCGGCCCAGACCTCGGGCTTCCTCCCCGCCTCGCCCCGTCTCCCGAACCCTGCTGTCGGTCCCCAGTACCTGAGCGTCCTCCGGACACCGACAGCCACGGACCCCCGAGCGCGCCGACTATGAGCGATGTCCGCTGGGCGCACCGCCCACTGGCCCCACCCCCGGGCCACGCAGCCAATCGCCCTCGCCGGCGCCAGTCCGCGCCACATCGCCCGGCCAATCGGCGCCCCTACGCGCCTGACGTCACAATCTCGCCAGGCCGTCGCGCGGTGGCACCACCTCCCTGGCCTATCGCATCCGCAGACGAATGAAGCACCCGGAAGGTGAGCCGCGTGCTTGGGTCCTGGCCGCCCGCGAGGGAGTCCACGCGCCCCGCCCCGCTCCACAGAGGCAGCGTCCCGCGACTATACAGTGCCCGAAGCCACCTCAGTCGCCAGCCTATCAAACTTTCGATCCAGTCGGGCGAGCCGGAGGCGCTGTGAAGGGAGCGTGCCGACGGCGGGCGTCCTGACGCTCACGCTCCTTGGAGCTGGGCACTCCCAGTCGGAAATCGGTGGCTCGCTGAGCCCAGTACCCGGAAGCTCGGCGTCCCATGGGCGGGTCCCCTGCGTGGCTGGACCAATGGGAACGCAGGAAAGGCGGGACATCACTGCAGACTGGCTGGTTGTGCGTCCCCGTCCCGAGTTCCGCCGCTGGGACTGTCGCGTCTGTCTGCAGGGCTAGGCCCTGCAAGTCCGGAATGGTGGCCGTTCTGGAGCGTCTGCGACCAGGACGAAGGCGGAGCAGAGCCGCGGGAGGGTGGGCATTCCACCTTGTGTTGGGAGTGTTTGCTTTCCGGGTACCCGACAAGGCAGTTTCGCTCAGGCTGGAGTGCAGGGGTGCAGGCTCAGCTCACTGCAACCTTTGCTTCCGGGTTCAAGCGATTCTCCTGTTTCGGCGTCCGGAGTAGCTGGGACTTCTGGCATTCGCCACCACGCC
>NW_016107828.1:164209-166274 GCF_001604975.1 Cebus imitator | reverse complement strand
AGACGGGGTTTCACCATGTTGACCAGGATGGTCTCGATCTCTTGACCTCGTGATCCACCCGCCTCGGCCTCCCAAAGTGCTGGGATTACAGGCGTGAGCCACCGCGCCCGGCCAGTATTTTTATTTTTTTTTGAGACGGAGTCTCGCTCTGTCGCCCAGGCTGGAGAGCAGTAGTACGATCTCGGCTGACTGCAATCTCCGCCAAGGAAAAAAAAAATCACTAAGCTTCTAAAGACCAAACTATTCTAATATTAAACATTGTAATGTGAGCTATACATGCATTTAAGAAAGATTACTAAAAAGCAAGATAATTAATATTTACTAAAAAACAGGTAAGATAATTATTTACTTAATTATTCCAGTTCTGGGTCGTGTGTGTCTGAAGCCTATTCCAGCAGCTCAGGGCACAAAGAGGGAACCAGCCCTGGACAGGACGCCATTCCATCACAGGGCCACTCACACCCGCACACTCAGACCGGGACAGTGAAGACGCACCAGTTCACCTCACGTGCGCACCTTTTGCATGTGGCAAGAACTGCAGTACACAGAGAAAACCCAAGCACGTGTGGGGAGAACACGTAAACAGCACACAGACAGCACCCCTCCAAGGGAGTCTTTTCTCCCCAATGTTAAAAAGAAACAAATGAGTACCTCCTGTATGCAGTTTGAAAATTGAGAAGTATTTTTCAATAGCCTTTTCAAATGATCTTGGTTATTCTTTTTGATACTACTACACCAAAACACAAGTGGTGGATTTTCCAGTTACTATTTGGAATGGGAAACCAATGGACATTTGATACTCTTGTTACATTCAAATTCATTTATTTTTTACTGTACTTTGAATGCTTATTTTCCTATGCATGATGTTGCAATGTCATGTATTGGTCATTTGGAAAATAGTGATTTACTGAATTAAACATCTTCCAAATGCTAACACATTTCATTATTCAATATCAATCAATCACATTTGTTAATATCACTAGCAATCTCATCAGAAAAGTTTTTAAGTATTCGGAAGCTGCCAAGCTCTTAAAATTTGAATTTTTGCATGAAAATTCAAAATTTGTCAACAAGTGCTGAGAATTATGCTCCTCGAAGTGGCATGAACATATTTTCATGAAAATGTCTGCCAAAAATCTAGGTTTGAATACCTGTTTATCTGTCAGTTATTTCCATTAAAAGTGGTATTTCATGAAAAAAGCAGCTAGCTAGTTCAGCTTACAACTCAAACATTCCCACAAGTTTTTTTACTGGAGGCAACAATCATAATTCAGTATGTACCAGAAATGCTTTGTATTTCCCATTGCCATAGAGAATATTAAAAAGAGTTCTGAATGGTCGAGATTATTAAAATTAATATTTTTTTTCATTGCTAACAATCAGCTGAGCCTTCAGTGAGTCATAATCTTTTTGCTGACAGAGGGTTTTGCCTTGATGTTGATGGCTGTTGAACAAGTTGGTGCTTGAAAGTTGGGGTGGCTGTGCAGCTTCTTAAAATAAGACAATAATGAAATTTGTCACATTGATTGACTCGTCTTTTCATGAAAGATTTCATTTAACCCAAAGGAAAACTTTCAAAATTTGAGTCAATCTTCTCAAACCCTGCTGCTGCTTCATAAACTATGTCTATGGAGCATTCTAAATCCTTTGTTGTCATTTCAACAGTGTTTACATCTTCACCAGGATTAGGTTCCATTTCAAGAAACTACTTTTTGTTGCTCATTCACAAGAAGCCACTGCTTATCCATTCAAGTTTTATTATGCTATTGCACTGATTCATTTACATCTTCAGGCAGCAATAGCCTTACAAAATGTATTTTTTAAATAATGAGACTTGAACATCAAAATGACTCCTTGATCCCTGGGCTGCAGAAAGGATGTTGTGTTAGCAGGAATGAAATCAACATGAATCTCCTTGTATATCTCCATCAGAGCTCTTGGGTGAACAGGAGCGCTGTAAATCAGCAGTAATATTTTAAAAGAATTTTTTTTTTTTTCCCCTGAGCAGTAGGTCTCAACAGTGGGCTGAAAATATCAGCATAACTCTTTTTTTTTTTTTTTTTTT
>NW_016107828.1:154554-163255 GCF_001604975.1 Cebus imitator | reverse complement strand
AATAGGAGTCTCACTTGGTTGCCCAGGCTGGAGTGCAGTGGTGTGATCTCAGCTTACTGTAACCTCCACCTCCTGGGTTCAAGTGATTCTCCTGCCTTAGCCTCCTGAGTAGCTGGGACTACAGGCATGTACCACCACACCCAGCTAATTTTTGTATTTTTAGTGGAGACAGGGTTTCACCATGTCAGCCAGGCATGTCTTGAATTCCTGACCTCAAACGATCCACCTGCATCAGCCTCCCAAAATGCTGGGATTATAGGCATAAGCCACCGTGCCTGGCCTATCTTGCACTTTTGTATTATGGAGACAGCTTCTTTCCTTCAATCTCATGAACCAACCTCTGATAGCTTCAGATTTTTCTTGTGTAGCTTCCTCATCTCTCTCAGCCTTCACAGGACTGAAGAGTTAGAGCCCTGCTCTGGATCAGGCTTTGGTTTAAAGGAACAGTGTGGTTGCTTTAATCTTTACAGACCACTCAAACTTTCTGCATATCAGCAATAATGCTGTTTCATTTTTTTTAATCATTTGTGTGTTCGCTGGAGGAGCACTTCAAATTTCCTTAAAGAACTTTTCGTTTGCATTCACAATTTGGCTATTTCAACATACCTTCCTCACTATGTTTAATCATTTCTAGCTTTTGATTTAAAGTAAGAGATGTGCAACTCATTCTTTTACAAAACAATTATTGGCCATTTTAGGGTTATTAATTGCCCTAATTTTTTTGAGTCGAGGTCTTGCTTTACTGCCCATGCTGGAGTGCAGTGGTGTGATCACGGGTCACTGCAACCTTGAATTCCTGGGCTCAAGCAATCCTCCTGCTTTAGTCTCCCAGGTAGCTGGGACTACAGGCATGAATCCCCAGCAGGCCGGGCCCCTAATTTCAGTATTGCTGTGTCTCAAGGATAGGGAGGTCTGAGTAGATGGAGCGAGATAGGGAGGCTACTGGTCAGTGGAGTGGTCAGAACACATCTAACATTTACTGACTTAGTTTGCTGCTTTACATGGGGTGGTTCTTGGTGCACCCCCAGATAATTTCGACAGTAATATCAAAGATCACTAATCACAGATCACCATAACTAATAAAGAAAACATTTGAAACATTCCAAGAATTACCAAGATGTGACGCAGAACATGAAGTGAGCACGTACTGTTGGAAAAATGGCACTGATAGACTTGCTACATGCAGGGTTGCCACAAATCTCCACTTTCTGAGAAACATGATACCCGCGAAGTGCAATAAAGTGATGCACACTAAAACAGGTGTGCCTGTTATGACACACACACACACACACACACACACACACACACACACGAGAATGATTATGAAGCAACATGGCAACCAGCTTGTAACACTAGAGTGTACTAACTACCCAAGTGTTTGAGGCACAGTTAAAATAATCAGTAATGAGGACGAGAGAATCCTACCATTCTATTATGTATCACATCTAATATATATATATCCTATCATTCTATATATCTATCATATCTAATCAATCCTATCCTAATTGTCTATCAAACCAAGCTCATAAATGAGTTAATAAATTCAGCATTGTTGCCCTATGGCAGGGACAAATAAATTACATGTATTTTGCACAGGTGGACATGTAACAAGATAGAAACTGGTTTTGTCAGACAGGATTCCCTGCAGCTTCTGTAGGAGGCAGTATGTAATTGGATACCAGGACTGCAATCATAACCTTTTATAATTTTGGCTAGTTTTGTGTCTTTCAAAAAAATTACATTGGACAGTTATTTCAGGAAACAGTGTGTTATGGGTTAAACTGTGTCCCCCTCTCCAGTTCATGTGTTGAAGACCACATTTCCAGTATTTCAAAATGTGACCTTATTTGGAAATATGGTTGTTGTGGCTATGATTAGTTAACCTGAGGTCAGAGTAGGGCCTCTCCCACTCCAATATGATTGATGGCCTCATAAAAAGAACACAAAGGGTGCAGACAGATACGGACATGGAAACCATCATGTGAAGGCTGGGTATGCTGCCACAAGCCGAGGAATGCCCTGAAGCTGAGAAGCATTACAGGCTCCGATCACAGCTGTCAGAAGGAACCAACTCTGCCAACACCTTCATCTTGGACTTCCAGTCAGACCTCTGACAATAAATTTGTTCAAGCTGCCTAGTTTGCAATATTTTGTTACTGCAGCCCTAGCATGGGTAGTGAAAAGAACATGGGCTCTGACGTCAGCCTTTAGTCTTTGCCGACTGCACGATTATCTTTTTGACTGACAAGTTATTTCAACATTCTCATACTTAAAATTCAATTTAGAATAACAACTTCTACTTTACTGGATTCTTTTGGGGATTACATTAGTTACAAAAGATGTAAAGTGACTGGCTCTCAAAAAAATGTTGATTTCTTTCCCTTGGTTTTGTGACATGTCATGCACTCAGTTATTTTCAGTGACTTTTGTGGAATCCTAAATATATCAAATTAAAACATTACATTAATGATATCCTAAGCGTTATCTGACTGCAAAATAAAACCACCTATTAGAATGTGGGTTAGTGCCTTGATTCTGAAGGGTGTAGTGACACAAAGAAAAAAAAAAGAATGTGGGTTAGATGAGACACTGCGACTTACAAAGCTTTCTCTTTGCTGCCATGCCCAGCCGAATGTCTGCATACCGGGTGCTAAATAAACATTTGTTACTTAAATGTCACAACCTCTAAAAGTTTAAAAAATGACTTCTCTAAAATGTCAAATATTTTCTCCTTGGCGTTCCTCTTAGAGAACCGTTTTTTAGCGATAAAGTTTTATTAATACACTCAATGCAGAAATACACGTTTAATTTTTTTTTTGGTTATTTGGATCCCCTAAATATAATGTTAAATTTGATTCTCCTGCAACAAACAAGTTACCGCTTCTGACTCTTCATCTTTAGCTTAATTTTTTTTCTTTTTGAGACAGAGTCTCACTCTGTTGCTAGGCTGGAGTGCAGTGGCATGATCTCGGCTCACAGCAACCTGTGCTTCCCCGGTTCAAGTGACTCTCCTGCCTCAGCCTTCCGAGTAGCTGGGACTACAGGCGCGAGCCACCACGCCCGACTAATTTTTGTATTTTTAGTAGAGACGGGGTTTCACCATGTTGGCCAGGCTGGTCTCGAACTCGTGACCTCGTGATCCGCCGGCCTCGGCCTCCCAAAGTGCTGGGATTACAGGCGTGAGACACCGCGCCCAGCCTTGAGCTTCATGGTTAAAGGAAGTTGCAGGAATGTTGACCTACACAGGAAAAAAATGCTTTCACGCTGTAGATTTACTCTAGACGGGCTTCAAAGGCGCAGTCAGAGCTTTCTGCAGAGCGGAGAGACGGCTGTTTACGTAAAGACCATCATGCGGCGTTTCCAACCTAGATTCTAGGAAAAAAGCGGCTCAAGTCCCACCTTCGCAGTGAACAGCTGATTCTGTTTTTCCTTCCCAGCCAATGGTGATCAAAAGCTTCGGGATGCGGGTGAGTCACTGCGGAGGAGCCGAACGCTGACCGCGCCGTCCCCGCCAGGCTCCTGCGCCGCAGGCAGCGCGGCCACCAGCGCAGGCGGCCCGGGGGTCTCCGGCCTCGGGCGGACCCCGCCCCGGGCTCGCTGTCCTCCCGCCCCGGCTGCCGGGCTGCGGGGCAGATGGACTCGGAGCGCCCCGCCGGTGAGTAGATACGACTCCCGAGGCCACCTCTCGCGCCCCGCTCCGCGGCAGGAACAGGCGACCGGGGTGGGGACGTCGGCTGCGGAGTAGAGGCGCCCGGACCCCACGGGGATGCGGGGCGGAAGCCGAGGCATGACTTCCGACGCCTGCGGCGGCTTCCGGCGGCCACAGAGGCGCGGGAGTGGGGCGGGACTTCCGGCGGCGCCGGAAGTGTAGAAGCGCCGGAAGTGTAGAAGCGCCGAGTCGGGGTCGTGGGGTCGCGTCAGTGTGGAGGCAGCCGGTGTCCTGCGCGTCGTGGGGTCAGTACTGGGGACCGCGTCCTAGGGACTCACGGGCGGTGCGCGACCCGCGCTGGCTCCGGGGGTGGCAGGCACGGCGGCTGTGACAGGTGAGTGCCGCCATCTTCCTATCTCTTGAGCGCCGAGTCCTTCCCCGGTTGCCCAGAAGAGGAGTCGGACGCTACCGGGCTCTAGGGGGGTGCAGTGGCCGTTGGCTCGTGGTGGGGGATGGGATGCACGTGGGCTCGGAATGCGGAGGATCCAGGGTGGTGCAGCAGGGGTCGCGGCCCAGGAGGGCCGGTGGCGGTGCTGGGAGTGCCGTGGTGCAGAAGGGTTCAGGGTGCAAGAGAAGTTGGGGCGCAGGAGGAGTCCGTGGCCGTGCCAGAGGGACCGGGGTGCAGAGGGATCCGGGCCCGGGGCGGTGCAGCAGGAGCCGTAGTCTAGGAGGAGTCGGGGCGCTGGAGTCGCGGCACTGGTGAGGCCTGGGGTAGAAGGGTTTGGCCTGGGGGTCTCTCTTCGCCCCATAGGCTTCGGCCTGGCCACTCCGGGGAAGTGCGTCTCCAGGAAAGCACTTTGGAGGCCTTTCGGAGAGGAGGATGGCCTTCCTTCTAGCCAAAAAGTGGGGATGGCGGGCTTCAAGAAGGATGGCGAGCACGGGGTGACGGATGCTGAAGTGAATAACGGCGCTATGGTATTGTTCCCCTTTTAAGACTTCCTTTTCTTTCCCTTCCCCCGTAAGCAGCCACAGCTGGAGGGAAACATTAAGATAGCTGTTCACCGGAATAACACAAGAGCAACAATAATAATGTACTCATTTACTAAAGAAAGTTGAATAAATATGTTTTTCCAGATTGTAAGCAAAAATATCTAAGGTCTGCCAGGTTTTTAAAGGTTTTGTCATTTAGCTTAAACGATAAAACGTTCCTTGTGCTTGGCCAGGTCACTTGAAGTTGATACCATTATAGGATATAAAAGTGTTAATTGCTTGGCAGTTTCATTTATTAAAACTCAAGCTTTTTTCTCTTAAGTTCAGTATGTTGGCCTGTGAGTTATGGTCATAAAAGTATTCCAGGAATTATTTATCTCTAAATGAGGTAGCTCAAGATAGTTATTATATTTCTTCAGTATTTTTCATCCTCTTCTGAACTTCCCGCGACTCCAGCACGCGCGCATGCGCGCGTGCACACACACACGCACAGAGTTCTGGTTACTTTCCTGATCAAATTCGAGTCTTTCAAAATCGCTTTTGAAATGTGATCCCAGGAGTTGAACGATATCTAAATATGAACTGACCAATGAGGAACAAGTGGAGTGATCTGTTATTCCCTGGGTTTGAATGCTGCCTTTCTATTAATACTGCTCACAGGAGACAGAGTAGGGGAGTGGACCCTGGCCACATCTCATAACAGCAGTGTGACCTTGGGCGAGGCCTTCCTAAGTCCCCACTTCCTGTCCTCTCACATGGTGTTCATATCAGCCTCATTTTGTTATTGGAAAGGTTATGTTATGTAATATATGTCAGCCATTCTTGCGAGGTGCTGTATACAGGAGATCTTGAGTGAGTGTGTTTTTCCCCCTCCTCCTTTTGGGTAGCTTTATTAGACTGTTCACTTTGCGCTTTTGCCCTGAACTAAAATTCCTAAGTCTCTTTCCCCGAGTTGAAACTAAGATGGAGTTTTCTTATTTATCCTGTCTTATTTTTTCAGGGAAAATATTTTACATCTGTTGAATTTCATCCTTGGTTTAAACTTACTCTTTTAACTACTGAGATCTTTTGAAGATCCTGATGGTTATTTATCCAGTTAATGATGTTTTTCTAATTCAGTGTCATCCATGGAATTGATGGTGCATGTATTCCATGCCTTCATCTCATTAATGACAAAACATTTTAAGCAGGTTAATATTGATGACAGAGTTCTGACCTGTAGAGACCATTCTGTTCCTCAGTATTGTTCAGAAGTTGAGTTTGGTGTTTAAACCCACTAGGAATTCATCTAATAGTGCTGTTGCGATAAAATGTTACTGCGAACTTCATTAAACTTCTGGTGGAAATTACGTCACATTTTATTCCATTTTCAGTTTATTTCTCCAATTTAAAGTCATATGGAAATTATATTCCTTACCCATTCTTTTGCATATGATTAGCATTTATGGCATTAACCATTTAAGCAAGTGTTTTTGCTTCGATGAAAAGTGTTTAAAATCCTACTGTATATCAAACAAAGTAATGTTTTGTATTTTTTTTTTCAAATGAAAGTGTAATTTAAGAATTTGTTGGCCAGGAGTGATGGCTCACACGTGTAATCCCAGCACTTTGGGAGGCCGAGGTGGGTGGATTGCTTAAGTCAGGAGTTCAAGACCAACCTGGCCAACATGGTGAAACCCCGTCTCTACTAAAAATACAAAAATTAGCTGGGCCTAGTGGGGGGTGCCTGTAATCCCAGCTACTTGGGAGGCTGAGGCAGGAGAATCGCTTGAACTTAGGAGGCGGTGGTTGCAGTGACAGTGAGCCGAGATCATGCTACTGTACTCCAGCCTGGGTGAGAGAGTGAGAATCTATCTCAAAAACAAAACAAAACAATAACAACAAAATAAAGAATTTGTTGTATTGCTGTTTAAAGCTACTTTGGTTATCTTCCTTCCCCAAATTATATGCACTTAGGAGAATGATAGTTTCTATAGCCACAATTTAATTAATATTGGAAAGAATCTTTTATAAAAGAGCAGGAAGCTAAGTGTTCATTGATGCTATTTAATATTACAGCATTTCTTTCTTTTTTTTTTTTTTTTTTGATGGAGTCTCACTCTGTTGTCCAGGCTGGAGTGCAGTGACATGATCTCAGCTTGTTGCAACCTCCACCTCCCAGGGTCGAGCAATTCTTGTGCCTCAGCCTTCTGGGTAGTTGGGACTACAGGTGTGCACCATAACACCCAGCTAATTTTTGTATTTTAATAGAGACAGGGTTTCACCATGTTGGCCAGGCTGATCTTGAACTCCTGACCTCGCCCACCTCAGCCTCCCAAAATGCTGGGATTACAGGCGTGAGTCACTGCGCCTGACCTAATATTACAGCATTTCTTAAGATGAGGAATTTAGCTTACTAACACAAACTGTGTTTATGGGTTTCATTAATTTATTGAGTGTTTGTCCAGTGCCTGCTGTCTGCAGAGTACTGTGCTGCATCAAAGCTGTGTGCCTGTTTCTGACTGCTTGCAAACAATAGGGCTATGCTATGTACATGGCAACATATACTGAGGATGGATGAATTGGACAGACTGTATAAATCAGTTAAGAGTTCAGAAGGAAAGTTTATCAAATCTATGGTAGGAGAGAAAGATTGCATTTTTAGAGCGAACTATTTATAGTGTCTTGAAAATATGTTTATTAAAAACCAGAAGGATATTTAATCAACATAAGCTTTCTGTTTGCTATGGTAATCTGTCCAATAATATTGGGTAAATGTGAATATTTTGAAGGAAAATAATTATGTTTTGGAATCTCAGGTTTCTTTTTGTTTGTATTTAGGTAAAACAGTGCATAGAGATTTTATTTTTGGAGTGAAGAAGTTTCTTTTTTCTCTTTACAGTTCTGTAATCAGTTTATTAGTGTTTAGTCTGTTAAATACAGTTAGGTGCCATATTACGAATGATGTTTGTTCAACAACAGACCTCGTGTTAAGATGGTGGTCCCGTAAGATTATAATACTGTATTTTTACTGTACCTTTTCTATTGTGTTACAGTTGCCTGCAGTTTTCTGTACAGTAACATGCTGTGCAGGGCTGTAGCCTAGGAGCAGCAACCTCTGCCATCTAGCCTTGGCGTGTAGTAGGCTGTGCATCTAGCTTTGTGTACGTGCAGGCTGTGATGGTCCCACAGTGGTGAAATCACCTGACAACACATTTCTCAGAACCTATCCCCATCCTTAAGCGATGTATGACTGTTGAAAGGCTCTTAATTGGATTTGAGAACTCTGTCTTATAGGGGTATCATGAGGATTCCTGACTCTTTGTGTTTATTGATCTGTTTAAGTCTTACAGTAATTCTTTGTAGTAGCTCTTCAGCTTCTGGTAGACCTACCAGTCTACCAACTTTCTTCCAGTATCTCTCCATTAATTCTGTTTTCACTTCCCTTCTTGTCTATTTTAGGTTTCATAGTATACCATTTCAGTAGTTCTTTTACAAACACCTGCCACTTCCTTGACTCTCTTCCCATGATACCAACATGAAACTCCCCTAAACTGGTTATTAAACATTTAAATAAGATTTCTGCTAATACTGGTTGAGCATCCTAATCCAAAAATTCAAGATCCAAAGTGCTCCAAAATCCAAAACTTTTTGAGTGCTAACATGACACAAGTGGAAATTTCCGCACCTTACCTTGTGACAGGTTGTAGTCAAAATGTGGATACACAACATGGTTTATTCAGAGTCCCCAAGGGAAAAATAAAATGACCTTCAGGTGGCCGGGCATGGTGGCCCATGCCTGTAATCCCAGCACTTTGGGAGGCCAAGGTGGGCGGATCACTTGAGGTCAGGAGTTTGAGACCAGCTGACCAACATGGCAAAACCCCGTCTCTCCTAAAAATACAAAAATTAGCTGGGCCTGGTGGTGGCTGCCTGTAATTCCAGCTACTTGGGAGGCTGAGTAAGGAAAATTGCCTGAACCCAGGAGATGGAGGTTGCAGTGAACTGAGATTGTGCCACTGCACTCCAGCCTGGGTGACAGAACAAGACTCCATCTCAAAAAAAAAAAAAAAAAAAAGAAGA
>NW_016107828.1:151414-154229 GCF_001604975.1 Cebus imitator | reverse complement strand
TTAAGATAAGGTTTCACCATGATGGCCAGTCTTGAACTCCTGACCTCAGGTGATCCACCCACCTCGGCCTCCCAAAGTGCTAGGATTACAGGCGTGAGCCACCGTGCCCAGCCCTAATGATGTGATTCTTAAGATAAAATCAGTGATCCAAAACTTATAATTTTGATGAGAAAGGAAAGTTGTCATTGTAATTTTTGCATTTTTTGGTAACCAGCTTGTAGAATGCCTGGAATGTATCAGAATATTTCTACAGATAAAGTTTTTAAGAGAGGGAAGGGAAGCCCTTTGCTGGTCTTACTTGCTTCATTTAACTGAAGATAAAGTCTCCCTTTTTCTCTGAGGCCATGTCAGGACAGCTTTCACAGGCTTTTGATATGGTTTCCTTTTTTCCTTTATAAAACATACTCTATAAACTACAGAGTAACTGAATGTATTTTATGTTGTAAAGCAACACTTTTTTCTCCTTTAAAAATAGGCCTACACATATGCAATTTGAGAATAAAAGAGGATTCTTGGCTTTGTGCTTGCGTAAAGATGGAGTAGACTTATTTTTCTTTATTCCTCCCACTAAGTACGTCTAATAACACTATGTATAAAACAAATGTAAGACTGACAGATGGAGAAAAGAAGTAGATTTGCTTCGTTCGTTGGGACCTCAGAAGTGACATAAAACTTAATTCTGTGAGTTTTCTTTTTGCCTCATGTTATCACACATGTTGTACAGGAGGAGCTAGCAGCCTAGGTATAAAAGGGCTCAGACAAAACAAGGCCTAAGAAAAGCCTGCTCTCTGTGGCTGGGAGACCAGGAAAGGGGCAGCCTGCAAGGTACAGAACTTTTAGACGGTAAGTGATTTACTCCAGTGAATATCACAGGAAACACTGCAGCAGCACTCTCACCCTGGTGATCAGAGGCTGGGTAGGTGCTCTGGGTTCCCACCCATGACAGGCGGCAGGGCTGCTGTTAGAGAAGGCTGGCTGAGGAGTTGGGGTTTTACTTCTGCTGGGTGGTTACAAAGCACAGCTTCCCCTTCCTGGTAGGGTATCATATGAGTGACCTCACAAAAACTCATGGGCTTTAAAGGGCTGCCTGGTGGTAATGAGGCCACCCCTCTGTGGTATGGGGGAGACTGTGTAGGAAGCAGCAAGGAGGCAGCTCTGATTCAGCCTTGATGGTGGGAGTGGAGGTTCAGGAGGGGGCTGAACTTTCCCCTTAACCAGCAACAATGAGGACCTCCTCATGCAGGGGTCTGTGGAGGCTGAGTAGGAATCTTAACTTCCACCTCACCTTCTACCTCCACCTGGCAGAGGCCTGCTGTAACAGAAGATTTACATCAGATCCTGAGTTTGATTACATCAAACCCCAAATGTCAGGATTTTAGTGGAAAATCACTTATAGGAAGAACAGGAAAATCTCAACCTAAACAAGAAAAGACCACTGATGCCAATGTAGAGATGACACAGATTTTAGAATTGTTGACAATGACCTTAAAGCAGCCATCGTAAAAATGCTTCAGTAACCAGTTAACACTTAAATGAAAAATAGCCCCAGGAAGAAAATGCAGGATATAAAAGAGAAACATGGAAATTTTAGAAGTGAAAAAATGGAATACATGAAATAAATTCAGTGGATGGCTCAGTAGCAGAAAGGAGAGGACAGACAAAAGAAGCTGTCAGTTTGAAGATAGAACAGTGGAAGTTACCCAGTCTGAAAAGCAGAGAGAAAATAGACTGGAAAAAAGTGAGCAGAGCCTCGGGGGCCCATGGGACTTTAACAGAAGATGCAACATCTGTGTTGTTAGAGGTCTGGAAAGAGAGAAGGACGGGGGAAAAATGTGTTTGAAGAAATAATTGCTACATGTTTCCTGCGTTTGGCAAGCCATACATCTACAGATTTCAAGAAGCAGAGTAAGCCCAGAGAAGATAAACACAAAGATGCCAAGACACATCCTGGGTAAACTTCTGAAGACGAAAGAGTAGTAAGAGAGATAACACTTTACCCGTAGTGGAAAGTAATTTGAGTGACAGTGGATCTTTGTTTTTTTTTGAGATGGAGTCTTGCTCTGTAATCCAGCTGGAGCGCAGTGGTGCGATCTCGGCTCACTGCAACCCCTGCCTCCCAGGTTCAAGCAGTTCTCCTGCCCCAGCCTCCCATGTAGCTGGGACGATAGGCATGCACCACCACACCCCACTAATTTTGTATTTTTAGTAGAGATGGGGTTTCATGGTGTTAGCCAGGCTGATCTTGGACCCCTGACCTCAGGTGATCTGCCTGCCTCGGTCTCCCAAATCACGCCTGGGATTACATGTGGGAGCGACTGCACCTGGCCTGACAGTGGATCTTATCAGAACTTGTGGAGGCCAGAAGGAAGTGGCAGGACATTTTTCAGGTGCTGAAGGAAAAGGACTGTCAACTCAGAATTTTATATCTAGTGAAAACATGCTTCACATGATTTATCTCCAGCTGACCTACTCTCTTAAAATAACAAGTAAAGGAAATTCTTTAAACGGAAAGGAAATGATAAAAGAAATGTGGGAACATCAGGAGGGAAGAACAACAGTGGACAGCAAAAATGTCAGATTCAATATTTGTTTATTTTTTAAATTATGTTTGGAATTTGAAACATAAGTGATACGGTTCTCAGTGTATATGGAGGAAATATAATGATTACATTATAAATGGGGAAAGGTAAGGAAGCATAGAGGAAAGTGGAATTTTTATGCTTTATGTGAACTGGTAAAATATTGATAATCAGTAGACTACAATAAGTTGTAGATGTATAATGTAAAACCTAGAGCAACCACTAAAGTTATGCAA
>NW_016107828.1:137535-150304 GCF_001604975.1 Cebus imitator | reverse complement strand
AGAGACGGGGTTTCACTATGTTGACCAGGATGGTCTCGATCTCTTGACCTCGTGATCCACCCGCCTCGGCCTCCCAAAGTGCTGGGATTACAGGCGTGAGCCACCGCGCCCGGCTAATTTTTGTATTTTTAAGTAGAGACAGAGTTAAACCATGTTGGTCAGGCTGGTCTCAAACCCTTGATCTCATAATCTGTCTGCCTCAGTCTCCCAAAGTGCTGGGATTACAGGCATGAGCCACTGCGCCTGGCTCATATGTGGGACTTTTATGCAGAAAACCTTAACATTGAGGAAAGCAAGATCTAAGTAAATATTGTATTCATAGATTAAAAGACTTAACATAAGAAAGATACCATTTCTCCCCAAATTGATGTACAGATTTAACACGGTTCCTATCAAAATCCCAGCAAGATTTTTGTAGATATGTAAAAGATTATTCTAAAATGTAAAGGGAAGGACAAAGGACTGGAATAGCTGAAACAAAATGGAGAAAGCTTTAATAGGAATCACTAAGTGATTTTAAGACTTATCATACAGTACAGTAATAGAAACTGCTTGTATTAGTCCATTTTCACCCTGCTGATAAAGACATACCTGAGACTGGGCAATTCATAAAGGAAAGAGGTTTATTGGACTTACAGTTCCACATGACTGGGGAGGCCTCACAATCATGGTGGAAGGCAAGGAGGAGCAAGTCACATTTTACGTGGATGGCGGCAGGCAAAGAGGGAGAGCTCGTGTAGGGAAACTTTCCCTTATAGAACCATAGGATCTCCTGAGACTTACTATCACAAGAACAGCGTGGGAAAGACCTGCCCCCCATCCCCCTCACATGATTCAGTTACCTCCCACTGGGTTCTTGCCACAACATGTGGGAATTCAAGATGAGACTTAGGTGGGGACACAGTGAAACCATATCACTGCTGTTGGTGGAAGGATAAATATGTATCAGTGGAACAGAACAGAACCAAGAAATAATCCCATACAAGTACAGAGAGTTGATTTTTTGACAAAGATACCAAAATAGTTCTATCTAGGCTGGACTATCTTCAACAAATGTGGCTGGGATAATTGGATACACAGGTGAAAACAAAAAAGCAAACCTTGACTTAAATTTTACAGCTTATAAAAAGGTCATCACCGTGTAGGTAATAAATTTAGATATGAAACAGAAAACTATAAAAAATTTAGAAAATTTTTGGGCCCTAGGGATTCATGAAGAGTTCTTGTCATGACTTTGAAAGTATGATGCATAGAAAAAATTATCAAAATTAAAAAGTGTTGCTTTGTGAAAAACTATTAGAATCAAAAGACAAACAGATTGGGAGAAATGATTTGCAACTCACATAATGTTATAACTCATACTCTAGAGTATATAAAGAACTCTTAACTCTCGACAGTAAAAAACCAAAACAGTACTATTAGAAAATGGGCATGAAGAGACACCTCACTGAAGAGGATATGTGGATGACAAATCAACACATGAAAAGAGACTCATTGTCACTGGCCATCAGGGAAATGCAAATGAAGACCACAGTGAGATATTACACACCTAATGGAACAGCTAAATAAAAAAATAGTGACAAAGGGATGCCTGCACTTGCAGGTTTACACAGCTCTATTCACGACAGCAAAGGTATGGAATCAGCCTAAGTGCCCATCAGTGGATGACTAAAGACAACGGACGTGTGTGTGTGTGGCGCACGTGTACACACACATGCGCGCACACACACACACTGGATTACCATTCAGGCGTGCGTGTACACACACACACACACACACACACACACACACACACACACTCTTTCTCTCTCTTTCTCTCACCATTCAGCCATAAAAAGACTGAAATGCCATTCGCAGCAACATGGATGGAACCAGAGGTCATTATTTTAAGTGAAATAAGTCAGGCACAAAAAGTCATGTCTCGTGTTCTTATTTATACATGGGAGCTGAAAAATTTGAAGACATGGAGGTAAACATTGGAAAAAGAGAACAAATAGAGACTGGAAAGGGTGAGTGCTGGGAGGAGGGGGATGAGGAGAAGAGAGTTAAAAGGTACAAACATACAGTAAGATAGGAGGAATACATTGAGTGTTTGACAGCAGAGTAGGGTGACTATCCCTAAGAAAATGGTATTTTACTGGGGTGATGGATACCGTAAATAGCCTGTCTTGATCACTGTGTGTTGTATATGTGGCACAAAATTTCTCACGTGTGACAGATTTGCATAAAGAATAAAAGTAGAGACAATGCCAAATGCTGGCGAGGATATGCATAACTGAATCTCATGTGTTGCTGATGGGAATGTAGAATGAAATAGTCACTCTGGAAAATACTAATAGTTTGACACTTTATTTAAAAAAAAAAACCACTTGTTTTTTTTGAAAACTAAGCTTGATTAAACTAGAAGCAGTTCTGTTTCTAGGTATGCCCAAGAGAAATAGAAGCATACACATGCAAGAAACTTACACATTAACACTCATAATAACCTAAAAAACGGAAACAACCAAATATCTATCAGTTGTATTTTGCAATAAAAGGGAATAAATTATCACTATGCTACAACATAGATAGGCTTTGAAATCATTGTGCTAAGTGAAAGAAGCCAGTTGTAACAGACCAGAGTGTATATTGTAGGATTCTTTTTTTTTTTTTTTTTTTTTTTGAGATGGAGTTTCGCTCTTGTTACCCAGGCTGGAGCGCAATGGCGCGATCTCGGCTCACCGCAGCCTCCGCCTCCCGGGTTCAGGCAATTCTCCTGCCTCAGCCTCCTGAGTAGCTGGGATTACAAGCACGTGCCACCATGCCCAGCTGATTTTTTGTATTTTTAGTAGAGACGGGGTTTCACCATGTTGACCAGGATGGTCTTGATCTCTTGACCTTGTGATCCACCCGCCTCAGCCTCTCAAAGTGCTGGGATTACAGGCGTGAGCCACCGCGCCGGCCCAGGATTCCATTTTTATGAAATGGCCAGAACAGGCAGATTCATATGGAGAGAATGTAAATTTGTGGTTGCCTAAGGCTAGCTGGAAAGTGGGTGGGAGAAAGGAGTGAGGGCAGATGGGTGTGGGGTGTCTTTTGGGGTGATAGAAATGTGCAGTTGATTATGGTAATGATTGCACAACTTCCTGAATCTCCGGAGAGTCATTGAATTGTGAACTTTAAATAGGTGCCTTACATGGTGTGTGAATCATATATTAATAAGATTTCTTTTAAAGCTAAGTATACATTTTACCCTGTGACTGAGAAGTCTTATCCCTGGGCTGTTTATCCAAAGGAAATGAGAACTTAGGTTTGTTTAAAACCCTCTGTATTGTTGTTCATGAAAACTTTATTATGTCCATAATGTGGACACTAGCTAGTAATAAAAAGAAAATAACCATTGATACATGCAGAAAATTGGTTGGATCGTAACCATTAAATTGAGTAGAAAAAAGAATCTCAAAAAGGCACATGCTCTTTGATCATATTTACATAAAATTCTCAACATGACCAAATTGTAGAAATGATTACAGATTAATGGTTATCAGGAGTTGAAGGATGGTGCCAGGGAGTTGGGGTGACTGATGGGAAGTGTGGATGATCTGTGTGGTGAGGGGAGTGTTTTGCATCTTGAACATGTGGCACCTAAAGGCATTTATGTATGTAACAGAGTGACAACTATACACACATTATACCAATGTCAGTTTGCTGATTTAATGAAATTAACAAACTAATTAGCAGATTAACAAATTGTAATGATGTAAGATGTAACCACTGGGGAACTATGGACCATATTTTACAACTTCCTGTGAATCTGCAGTTATTTCAAAATAAAAAGTTGAGGCTGGGTGCAATGGCTCACGTCTGTAATCCCAGCACTTTGGTAGGCTGAGGGGGGTGGATCACCTGAGGTCAGGAGTTCGAGACCAGCCTGGCCAAGAAGGCAAAACCCCATCTTTACTAAAAATACAAAAATTAGCCAGGCGTGGTGCATGCCTGTAGTCCCAGTTACTTGGGAGGCTGATGCACGAGATTCTTGCTTGAACCGGAGGGACAGAGGTTGCAGTGAGCCTAGATCATGCCACTGCACTCCAGCCTGGGTGACAGAGCAAGACTCTGTCTCAAAAAAAAAAAAAAAAAAGTGGGAACTTCATAACTCACACAGCTGTTTTGGTTGAGAATTACTAGAAGCTTGTGATTAAGTTAAAGCTTTAAAAAACTGTCCTAAATAATAGGCAAACTGTCTTCCAGGTTTCTAACATTTTTGGGTTATGCTTGGCTTTTAAAGTATTAATAACAAAATTTGTATTTGAAAGCTCTGCATAGTATATAATGAATAGGAAACAAAGCTAAACTGTGCATACATTCATATTTAGAAAGATTTAGAAGAAATACGTAGAAAAATGCTACAACTTCCTTGTATTCTAAGGTTAAATGTGTTGATTTTATTTTATTTATAATATTAAAAAATCTAAATGAAGTGAATTTTTAAAGTGACAGTATTTTCTCTTATGAAAAGAAATATTTTCATCCTTCGTATTTAGGATTATAATTAGAATACTTAACAAGCTGAATAGGAAATATCTTGTTTATCATGTTACTAATAACCTTTATGGAAGACACTCTAAATTTTTTGTGAATACATTTCATCTCTGTTACGAATACTCTCCTTTATGTTTGGATAAACTTATTTTTCCAAACAGGCTGACATGTTTAAAAAGGAAAGGGAATGCTAGTGATTTTGAAATATTGTAGAAATATTGTAGAAAAGGAATCATTCTGTAACAAAGTAAGGAGGTGTTAGGGCTATTCAGGAAGTGAGAGCCATTTGGAAGGAAAGGAGTTGCATTTCAGGAATGTGTGTTGGCACCAGCTGGTGTCTAGGACATCGATAAGGAAGAGGGTTGGACACACCAGAAATAAGGTCTTGCCTTGAAGCACAGACTAGGCACAGACTTATTATGCAGTTGCAGAAGTCACCATTGTAACTGTCTACTTGGAATTTAGATGTTTACATAGTCTCCTTATGTTTATTTGAAAGGTTAGTATATTTTCCCATTATGTTGATATATTCATTTAATAGAACCATCCCCTACTGGTGGAACTTGGGCCAGTGTTTTCTCTAAATGAAGATCATGGAGGCATGTTGGCTTCTGGGAGGTCATGGGTGTGTCTTGCTTTGCGTTCGGCTGCAGGTGGAGCAGACATTCTGTGAGTGAGGTACTAAGCTGCTCTGACGATAGGATTGTGTTCATTGGAGGAGGGATCAGTAATAGTAAAAAATCAGCAGATAATGTTCAAAACAGCTATATCTGTAGTCGAAGACAGAAGATGTGTGTGTAAATATGTTACCTAAGATTATGGTAAGTAACATAGTGATATAATTGGTAGGAAGGATGGATAATAGGAAATGAGTAGAAAATGCCTAAAGTGGGTAAATCATAATGTTTAGAGATTTGAATAACTTAATTACATGTGGTTAGTTTGAATTGAGATATGCTGTAAATATGCACACTGAATTTCTTTTTTTTTTTTGCACACTGAATTTCAAAGAGGTGATCATAAAATATCCCATTATTTTTTATGTTGACTATTTTAAACATATTGGGTTAAGTAAATCATTAAAAGTAATTTCATGTGCTTTTATTTTTAAAAATGTGGACACTGGAAAGTTTACATCCATGGCTTGCATTATATTCCTGTTGGACAGCATGAGTCTGGAATCTGTAGTGTAGAACATGCCCATGGCTTGTATTATATTCCTGTTGGACAACGTGAATCTGGAATCTATATAGTCTAGAATACATCCATGGCTTGTATTACATTCCTGTTGGACAGCATGAGTCTGGAATCTGTAGTTTAGGATATGTCAATGGCTTGTATTATATTCGTATTGGACAGTACGAATCTGGAATCTGTAGTGTAGAGTATGCCCATGGCTTGTATTACATTCCTGTTGGACAGCGTGAGTCTGGAATCTGTAGTGTAGAATATGCCCATGGCTTGCATTATATTCCTATTGGACAGCATGAGTCTGAAATTTGTAGTGTAGAATATGTCCATGGCTTGCATTATACTCCTGTTGGACAGCATGAGTCTAGAATCTGTAGTCTAGAATATGTGCATGGCTTGTATTATATTCCTATTGGACAACATGAGTCTGGAATCTGGAATCTGTTGAATATGCCCATGGCTTGTATTATGTTCCTATTGGACAGCATGAGTCTAGAATCTGTAGTCTAGTATATGCAAAAAATTGGTTCTCCCAGGGGAGTAGATCACACCTGGGGAAAGTTGGGTTAAGGGAGAGCTGTTTTTTTTTTTTTTTTTTTAAGAAATTTCTTTTTTGCTATCTGATATTTAAGATGTTAATGAAATTTGATAAAGAAATTACCTCTTTAACAAAGACTGTGGTCTCTACCTTAAAATATCTTAATTTGTCATCTTCTCAATTATATAGTAAATGTTAACCATAGTAAGGAAGCTTGTAATCATTACCTTGTTCAGTGTTTTTCTTTTGTTTCAATTCACTATATCAGAATACTGTTTTTTCTTGCTGTTTTTAGCTTATTGCAGGAGTGACCAGGACACTACCTTCTAGAAGTGATGCCCACAGAAAGTGCAAGCTGTTCGACTGCTCGCCAAGCAAAACAGAAGCGCAAATCACATAGCCTTTCTATACGAAGAACTAACAGCTCGGAGCAGGAGAGGACGGGACTGCCAAGAGACATGTTAGAAGGACAAGTAAGCTAGTATTGATCAGGGCCTGATTTCGAAGATAGTGGTTGTGTCTGTAATGTTATAAAAGTGGCCAAATGTATAAAAGTCTCCAAAGTAGAAAAAAAGGTTTGGGCTACTAAAAAAAGATCACCCCTCCCAAACTCCCCCAAAATAAACTCATTAAAACTTCTGTCAAATGCAACAGCATACACAGATGGGTTAGCATATGTATAATATGTAATAACAAATCAAAGTAGGTATGACAGTTTGAATTAGTTTTATTATTTGTACAGTTTTGTTGACAATACAATTCTGGGTTTTCTTTTTTTTTTTTTTTTTTGACGGAGTTTCGCTCTCGTTACCCAGGCTGGAGTGCAATGGCGCGATCTGGCTCACCGCAACCTCCGCCTCCTGGGTTCAGGCAATTCTCCTGCCTCAGCCTCCTGAGTAGCTGGGACTACAGGCACGCGCCACCATGCCCAGCTAATTTTTTGTATTTTTAGTAGAGATGGGGTTTCACCATGTTGACCAGGATGGTCTTGATCTCTTGACCTTGTGATCCACACACCTCGGCCTCCCAAAGTGCTGGGATTACAGGCTTGAGCCACCGCGCCCGGCCAAATTCTGGGTTTTCTATCTCTAATAGTCTCAAGAATAGAAGAGTATCATGTACTCTTTAATGATCTCTTTGTGTTCTCTGAAGTGTTTTTGGAATCAGATCTTTTAGTGACTTTATTTGGCTTTATCCTTATCTCTGCTGCAGTGAGTATGTCATTCTTTGATTAAAATGAAGTAATTTTTTTGATAAAGATAAGTTTTGCTTATACTTTTTCTAGTCCGTTTGGAGATGATGAAATTGTGTCAGAATTTTTTTTTTTTTTTTTTGAGACGGAGTTTCACTCTTGTTGCCCAGGCTGCAGTGCAATGGTGGGTTCTTGGCTCACTGCAGCCTCCGCTTCCCGGGTTCAAGTGATTCTCCTGCCTTAACCTCCCGAGTAGCTGGGATTACAGGCATGCGCTATCACGCCTGGCTAATTTTGGGTTTTTGGTAGAGATGGGGTTTCTCCATGTTGGTCAGGCTGGTCTCGAACTCCTGACTTCAGGTGATCTGCCTGCCTCAGCCTCCGAAAGTGCTGGTGTGAGCCATCGTGCCTGGTTTGTACTAGAATTTTAAAATAATGTTGTTGTGGGGCTGGGCACGGTGGCTCATGCCTGTAATCCCAGCACTTTGGGAGGCCGAAGCGGGCAGATCACAAGGTCAAGAGATCAAGACCATCCTGGCCAACATAGTGAAACCCCATCTCTATGAAAAATACAAAAAATTAGCTGTTTGTGGTGGTGTGCGCTTGTAGTTCCAGCTACTCGGGAGGCTGAGGTGGAAGAATCACTTGAACCGGGAAGCAAAGGTTACAGTGAGCCAAGATTGCACCACTGTACTCTAGCCTGGTGTCAGAGCAAGACTCTTATCTCAAAAAAAANATGTTGACCAGGATGGTCTCGATCTCTTGACCTCGTGATCCACCCGCCTCGGCCTCCCAAAGTGCTGGGATTACAGGCTTGAGCCACCGCGCCTGGCAGGAGTGTTTGTTTTTAAATCACATGTCACACTAGGTAGCCATTTATACAACTTGATTTATAGTTTCCTTGGCAGAAATTTGGAACTTTAAACTCTTTAAGCATTTTATGTATAAAAATATATAGTGACACAAAATAAGAGTTTCAAATCAAAGATAATTCACTTTGGAAAAAGCATATTTGTACTTGGTCTTAAGAGTTGTTCTTTCATTCATTCATTCATTCATTCTAAGCAGAGTCTTCTTCTGCAGGATTCTAAACTGCCTTCCTCCGTTCGCAGTACACTTCTGGAACTGTTTGGGCAAATAGAAAGAGAATTTGAAAACCTTTATATTGAAAACTTAGAATGTGAGTATCTCCCATTTTAATATATTTTTATAGCTTTTTACCTATTCATGGAAGTCTTTGAGAGTCAAATTTCTGAGTAGACATTCATCACTATATTAGTTTTCTGTTCTGCTGTAGCAAACTTAAACTTATTTTAGTGGCTTAACATAACACAGATATTGGTTGAGCGTGGTGGCTTACGCCTGTAATCTCAGCATGTTGGGAGGCCAAGGCCAGTGGATGATGAAGTCAGGAGTTCAAGACCAGCCTGACCAACATGGTGAAACCCTGTCTTTATTAAATACAAAGATTAGCTGGGTGTGGTGGCGTGTGTGCGTGCCTGTAATTTCATCTACTCAGGAGGCTGAGGCAGGGAAATTGCTTGAACCTGTGAAGTGGAGGTTGCAGTGAGCTGAGATTGCACCACTGCACTCCAGCCTGGGCGACAGGAGTGAAACTCCGTCTCAAAAAAAAAAAAAAAAAAAAAAAAAAGAACATTATTGTAAAGCCTAGACAAAGTGTATGTTATATTAAAATAAGCTCTAGATACATCTAACATATGCTTTTATATATATATATATATATATATATATATACATATATATATATATATATATATAAATTTATAGCCATTCCTTCACAATTAGAACAAATTTATCAGCCATCATGCTGTAGGAAGATAATGCTTAAATGAGAAATTGGCTTATGTGAATATTGGATCTTGTTAGGACCATGTGAGTAACTTTATGCCCAGGACTTCGAGGCTGTGTCCTCTGTACTGAATACAACAGTGTGAACCCAGAACCCGACATGATTGCTGCCACGAAGAGGATCTTCGACTCAAATTAGATGGTTATGCGTTGAATAAGTAAACCCATACCTGGTTCTCATTTCTGTAAAAAATGATTACATTTTAACTTAGTGTTCAAAATAAAATTATAAAAATAGCTTTAGTATTGTTAGTGTATTACTTTGCTAGGACTCCCATAACAAAATGCCACAGACTGGGCAGCTTAACCAGTAGATTTTCTCATGGTCCCTTCAGTGGCTGGAAGCCCTAGATCAAGGTGTGGGCAGGGCTGGTTCCTCCCAAGGTCTCTCTCCATGGCTTGCAGACACTGTCTTCTCCCTGTGTCCTCACAGGGTTGTCCCTCTGTGTGTGTCTGTGTCCTAATCTCTTCTTACAAGGACCCTGTCATACTGGAGGGCCCTCCTTTACGACCTAATTTTACCTTGACCACCCCCTCTTTCAAGGTCCTGACTCCAGACAGTCACATGCTGAGGTCCTCAGCCTTTGGACTTCCACATGGGACTTTTAGGGGACACCGTCCAACGTAGCACTTAGGAGAGAGCAGAGCTGTGGGGCAAGACTCCTGTGGTGGCGGCAGTGTCTGTATCTGTGCTGTCTGATGTGGGAACCACCAGTCACACGTGGCTGCCGAGCACTTGAAATGTAGCCAGTGTCCCTGGGACATGAAATTTTAATTTTTAAAACTTGTAATTACATGGAAATTTACATAGTCAGATGTGGCAGGTGGCTACCCTATTGTACAGTGTGGTAGTCTAAGATAGGTTTTCCTAATTTATAGATTCACTTAATTTCTAGTGGTGGAAATCCTACAGCCTCCTCTGCTGGCATATTCTGGGGTTGTCTCCCACATGGGGTGAATGTGTTCCCCTCTGGGCCCTGAAGGCCTGTTCTCCTTTGTGATGCGGCACAGGCTGTAACTGCATCTCGTGGTAACCCTAGGAAGGTAGCTCAGAGGTCTCCAAGCTACCCAGCCTTGTCCTCGTGGTGCTCCACCGTTGGTCTCTGGTCTCTCTGTCTCCCACACTGGCTCCCTAGATGGAGCTCATTTATCGAATGACCAGTGATTTGGAGTAGGACCAGCCAGCATGTTCTGTGAGTGGCCAGTGTGAGGTGCACTGCCTTTCCCCTGTGGTTGGCGGGAGAGAGAGGTGGTGTCCGTGCAAGTGTTTGGCATGGTAGGTGTGAGGGGCAATCTCAGAACAGGGAGGGTTGATAAACACAGGAGTAGTCTCGTTCTAGACAGTGTCTAATGGTGCCCTTTCAGTTGTTGAGGAGCAGCAATAGAGAAGAGAGGGCAGATGAGCCTGAGGGAAACATGTTGTTAGGTTTAACTTTATATGTCTCAGATGTGCCAGTCTAAGGTCGTTTAGAAAGCCAGGTTCTCCCAGGCACCAGAGGTCTGTCATTGCCGAGCACAGTGCCAGCTGTGGCCAGAAGAGCTGGCTGCCTCCTGCATGTGTGTGCTGCAGCTTTCAAGTGTGTGTCAGTGTTGATGTGATGAAACAATTTCATTTAAAAGCCTTACTGAGTCATAGCAGTTATGTCTTGAGTTTTCTCAAGTGGTACCAAAAGTTCAACAACTCTTAGTTTACAGTCTGAAATTGAATGGCACAGAAAAGAACAACTGATGGAAAAGGTTGAAAGTCATTTTGTAAGCATGCTCTTCCTGGGCTCAAGTTGCCCTCTGGTGGAAAAGTCCTCATTTTGCTGTACATTCAGTTTCTTGATTACAAAGTGAGGTTAATGCTGACTTCTCAGCTTTCTTTTCCATAGCGATTACTTTTATATTAATAGCACTTAATATTCAAGTACATGTGGCATTATGTCATTAGTTGCTGAGCAATAAGAGCCTTAAAATCTTAACGGGTATAGATGAGTAAGAACTGCTGCCTGTG
Source organism: Cebus imitator (assembly GCF_001604975.1). Taxonomy (NCBI): domain Eukaryota; kingdom Metazoa; phylum Chordata; class Mammalia; order Primates; family Cebidae; genus Cebus; species Cebus imitator. Next base: position 138,997 of record NW_016107828.1, on the reverse strand, counting down.
GGAGGAGGTTGGCCTCATGTAGGAATCGGAAGGGCTTCTGAGGAGGCGGCACTTGCAGGGAGGGATGTTCACAGAGAGGGAATGGGGTGTGCAGAGGCCACAGGGCAGGGAAGATAATGATTCTCAGTTCAGTGCAAGCTTATGTTTTATAGCTATTGGAACCTTTTTTTTTTTTTTTTTTTGAGACAGAGTCTTGCTCTGTCACCCAGGCTGAAGTGCAGTGGTGCTGCCTCCACTCACTGCAACCTCAGGTTCAAGCGATTCTCCTACCTCAGCCTCCCAAGTAGCTGGGATTACAGGTGTGTGCCACTTTTGTATTTTTAGTAGAGATGGAGTTTCTCCATGTTGGCCAGGCTGGTCTCGAACTCCTGACCTCAGGTGATGCACCTGCCTCGGCCTCCCAAAGTGCTGGAATTACAGGCGTGAGCCACCACGCCTGGCTGGAATGTCCTTTTTGATGGCTTGGTTTTAATTTTTGTTGTTACATTTTCCTTTCTTTTTTTTTTTTCATGTTCTTCATTGGTTTTAGAAGGGTGTTTAGAGGCTATAGTACCAATTCTGTAGATTCAATGTTTAAAGTAGTGTGTGTGTATGTGTGTGTGTGTGTTTATACAATTTATGTCAGAAATCTATGATAAAACTCACATTGCTAAAATGCTGTCATTTTTCCTTAAAATTTATCTTCTTAATCTCAGAAAGATTTAATAAATGTGTATCTTGTTTTAAAGTTTACAACTCATCAGAATAAAAAAGTTTATGCTGTATGTAAATCTGAAAGGTCCCATAGAAAGGTTAAGTGTCGAAACACCATTTTAGAAATATTTGATGAGGACTTTTTTGAAAATCTCTCTGGGTGTTAAGGGTAGGGGACACATACCCAAATAGTACATAGGCCATGCCCTTAGGGAGGTTGGATGGCATGGGGCTGTGTCTGGCAGGCTCCTGTTGGTTAGCGGGCCCAAGCAGTGAGTGCCTGTGATATGTTCGGTGCCCAGGACCTGCTCACTTGCTGGACTGCATTCCCTTCACCTTCCCAGAGGTGTGGGAAACACACAGGCGTGAAGAACGTGGCCCAGGTGGGAACTTAAAAGTTAATGTTTTCACTCAACTAATAGACATTTGGCTCTTTTTGGCGAGATTTTTCTCTTTTTCCTCTTCATTACACTCTTTTAGGTGTTATGTAGAATGACAAGAAGAGTGTGCTTTTGCTTGAAGTGCAGTGGGTGTGGCGGGAACGCTGCAAAGGCGCCTCTTCTGTGAGTGTATAGCAGATTAAAATACTTGTAGAATAGCGTATGATGGTGCTCAGAGGCTGTTTATAATAGTTCATTTATGGGAGCTGCCTTCTTTCTCTACAAATTTCGAAGTTTGAAAAGTATGCTTATTTCCTCTCTTATAAAGGGGAAAATTATGTTATTTTGAAGGAGTGTTTTTTTTTTTTTTTTTTTTTTTTTTTTTTTTT
>NW_016107828.1:111584-137320 GCF_001604975.1 Cebus imitator | reverse complement strand
ATGTTGACCAGGATGGTCTCGATCTCTTGACCTCGTGATCCACCCGCCTCGGCCTCCCAAAGTGCTGGGATTACAGGCTTGAGCCACCGCGCCTGGCAGGAGTGTTTGTTTTTAAATCACATGTCACACTAGGTAGCCATTTATACAACTTGATTTATAGTTTCCTTGGCAGAAATTTGGAACTTTAAACTCTTTAAGCATTTTATGTATAAAAATATATAGTGACACAAAATAAGAGTTTCAAATCAAAGATAATTCACTTTGGAAAAAGCATATTTGTACTTGGTCTTAAGAGTTGTTCTTTCATTCATTCATTCATTCATTCTAAGCAGAGTCTTCTTCTGCAGGATTCTAAACTGCCTTCCTCCGTTCGCAGTACACTTCTGGAACTGTTTGGGCAAATAGAAAGAGAATTTGAAAACCTTTATATTGAAAACTTAGAATGTGAGTATCTCCCATTTTAATATATTTTTATAGCTTTTTACCTATTCATGGAAGTCTTTGAGAGTCAAATTTCTGAGTAGACATTCATCACTATATTAGTTTTCTGTTCTGCTGTAGCAAACTTAAACTTATTTTAGTGGCTTAACATAACACAGATATTGGTTGAGCGTGGTGGCTTACGCCTGTAATCTCAGCATGTTGGGAGGCCAAGGCCAGTGGATGATGAAGTCAGGAGTTCAAGACCAGCCTGACCAACATGGTGAAACCCTGTCTTTATTAAATACAAAGATTAGCTGGGTGTGGTGGCGTGTGTGCGTGCCTGTAATTTCATCTACTCAGGAGGCTGAGGCAGGGAAATTGCTTGAACCTGTGAAGTGGAGGTTGCAGTGAGCTGAGATTGCACCACTGCACTCCAGCCTGGGCGACAGAGTGAAACTCTGTCTCAAAAAAAAAAAAAAAAGAGAAAGGAAATGCAGATTTGTCATCTTGCAGTTCTGTGGGTCTGGTATGATTCCCATGAGGCCACAGTTGGGTGTTGGCCAAGCTCTGCTCCCTCTGGAGGCTCTGGGGAGGATTGTTCCTGCACATTGGGATTGTGACAGAATTCAGTTCTTTGCAGTTTTAGAACAAAGGTCTGTTGCTGCACTCCTTGGCTTTTGGCCCCCTCCCTCTTGCTGGAGTCCTCCTGCTTGCTCTCTGACCCACCCCCACCTCTCCTGCCCTCTGAAGAATGTGTGTGATTGGATTGGGCCCCAGGATAGTCAGGCAGAGACCTTGTGCCCGTGTTGTGTTCTATTCACGGGTTGTGGGCTTAAGGCATGGGCATGTGTGAGGGTTCATTATCCTGCTTACTGCACCAACTGGTCCAAATTGTGATTTCATAAAAAATACATGAATCTTACAATTTTCTCTTTACCAAGTACACCATAAATTGAGAAAACATTGATTTACTTTTTTAATACTATACCATCATTTGAAAAGTGATGCATGTACTATCTGACTTATTAAAGGCAAATCAAAACAATTTTGAATTAGCTTGGCTTTAACTTTTTTTTCCATTTTTTATTTTGGAAGTAATGCCTATATATGGTTAAAAATTTATCAAACAGTATAAAAAGAAAGCTACCGTTACCCCTCAACCCCATCACACTTCAAAGGAAGGCATTTTCTGCATGTTTTTGCTTTTGGTTCTTTTGGTGGTTAGTCCTATAAATGTAAGGAAGCTTCTTCTGGTTTTAGGTGGATCTGCTTTAGTGTTAATGCTTCACAGTGAAATAAACAAGTCCTTTTTGCTGCTCCATTACTTACCAGTTTTTCTTTTTCTAGGGTTTGTGTTTGTAAAATTTATACTTATAAAGACAGGGTCTTACTGTGTTGCCCAGGCTGGTCTCAAACCCCTGGGCTTAAGTGATCTTCCCATTTTGGCCTCCCAAAGTGCTGGGATTACAGGTGTGAGCCACCATACCCAATCTATAAAATTTGTATTAGACAAATGTAACTATAATCAAGTTTTTCATGCTTTATCTACACATTGATTCTAAAAGTTGAATGCTAACAAAGAGCATTTCCGTTGTTAAGCTATTTTTTACTCTATAACTTAGTGGTGTGATTGGATCAGTAATGAAGAGAATATAATCCTATGTCATTTAAACTTTCTTGACAATTCATAGAGGGAAAAATTACTTCAATTTTTTTTTTTTTTTTTTTTTAAGTACAGAGTCTTGCCCTGTCGCTCAGGCTGGAGTTCACTGGTACAATCTGGGCTCACTGCAACCTCCGCCTCACAAGTTCAAGCGATTCTCATGCCTCAGCCTCCAAGTAGCTGGGGTTACAATCATTCCCAGCTTTTTTGTGTGTTTTTAGCAGAGAAGGGGTTTCACCATGTTGGCCAGGCTGATCTTGAACTGTCCCCAAGTGATCTGCCCGCCTTGGCTTCCCAAAGTGTTGGGATTACAGGCATGAGCCACCATGCCCAGCCCAGAATAATGTTTTTAATTGCACAGAATCAAGCACTATGGAGACTATGTTGAAGTGCAGGTGCTGTTCTTGAGACCCTGATAGCAGTGTCTTCCAAAGTGTAGCAAGTGTATATGAGCTTTTATTTTTGGAATGATACCTCAAATGATTTCTTTAGTTTTTTGAGAACTCTGTGAATTGTGATGTTGCTTATTGGAATATGATTTATGTCTTTATATAACACTGTAACATTTTTTCTGTGTGCAAGTTTTGGAAGTGGTGAGTACATTTAAACATAAAAACATACTTTACATTTTTGAAAACTTTTTTATTACCAGTACGTAGAGAAATCGACACTCTTAACGAACGTTTAGCTGCTGAAGGACAAGCGATTGATGGAGCAGAGCTGAGCAAGGGCCAACTCAAAACAAAAGGTAAGGTGAATTCCCATGAAGGTTTTGTCCTGCAGGTTATCTATGCAGGAAATGTGGAATTTAGCGAAGGACGCTGGCTGGTTTGTGTTTTGCTGTCTGCAGACCTTGAGCTATCTATTTCAGGTGTGGGTCTAGGAGAATCTAATTCAGGTGTGGGTTTGGGAGAATAAGGAGCTCAGTTCTTGTTCCTGCCCTGCCATGGCTCGTGTTGCTAGGGCCAGACAAACCCTCTGGGCCCCCTTTCTTCCTGTGCGAGACACAAAACCCATCTGTGAGGCTGGAGTCTTTGGTCTTGTGATTGTGTTTGATTGTCACTCTCTGTCCCTGCAGCCAGTCACAGCACCAGCCAGCTCTCCCAGAAACTGAAGACCACTTACAAGGCTTCCACCAGCAAGGTACGTAGGTCCCAGCTTCTGGGCCATCATGTGGTGGTTAAGGTGTGCAGATGTGTACTTCAAGTTGCACATTTTCCAATTAGAAGGGCACAGTAGAAAAAGATAAATGGTTTTCAGGAAAATTTAGTTTATAAAAGGAATGTCTTGGCCAGGCATGGTGGCTCACACCTGTAATCCCAGCACTTTGGAAGGCCGTGGCTGGCAGATTGCTTGAGGTCAGGAGTTTGTGAGACTAGCTCGGCCAACATGGCGAAACCCTGTCTCTACTAAAAATATAAAAATTAGCCAGGTGTGGTGGTGGGTGCCTGTAATCCCAGCTCCTCGAGAGGCTGAGGCATGAGAATCGCTTAAGCCTGGGAGGTGGTGGTTGTAGTGAGCCGAGATTACATCATTGCACACTAGTCTGGGCAACAGAGCGAGACTCTAGTCTGGGCAACAGAGCGAGACTCTGTCTAAAAAAAAAAAAAAAAAAAAGTCAGTATGCAGACCCTTATATAGTAGCTTACCCTAGTACACACTGGAATTTATCTATGATGTATTAGTAACATATTGTCTGTAGAGGGAATATATTCTATTGTTAATTTGCTTAATATAAAGGCTCTGAATTTGGAGGAAGCTAATAGATAGGTATAAATTAGTGGAAATTATGTTCTGAGCTAAAGTTACATTTAGTTCATTATGTTCTTTTCCTCAGTTTTCTAAGTGTGATCAGGAGGTGAAGGTCTGTCTTTGAGGTGAATAGGGACATTCATGGCATTTTGCATTTTCGTAAAGTTTCTCATGTTGAGCTTCTGAAAGTGGCAAGGGTTTAATTGTTTGGGAATTCATTTGTCTATGGTGGAGTACTACTATCAAGTGATATTTGGAGGTAATTTTGTATGTGTCTGTACTTTGGCATCTTTCAAGGATACAAAAGATAAATTGATTACCTAACCTTAGTGAATACACATTCCTTTTGCTAAACTTGAGGGAAAATATTGAAATTTTCAGTGACTCTGCTATGATGGTGTTAACTAGTTCTTGTTAGCTTTTTATTTTTCCAATTTGTTTCCTTGAGTTTAAAGTTATTTAGTATGACATATATAGTAAGATTAACTTCAATTAATAGAGTAAATTCAGTCCTTCTGCTATTTCTCCTCATTTGATAGCCTTTGGTAATTCTTTGTTATTCAAAAGAAAATCTGAAATTGCTGGTATTTTCTACTATACTTTCCTTTGATAACATCTAGAATGTAAGTTGCTAATTTATTTGATTTTTTTGGCCATGTAATACATAGCTTACACTTACAGTTTTGAACTTTCTAATAAATTAAAGCGTTTTCTTCATAATGAAGTGTGAAATTATGTTTTGCTTCATTAAGTTCTTGTTACATTATCTTGGATTATTTTGCTTTTTGTGGTGTGTACAGCTGTATGTATGCAGTGTATGGTCTTGGAGTTCCAAAACTTTCTGATTATTTCTGAAGCAGAGGAAGAAATAATTATATAAATTTGTCCTTTACCATGTACAGTAAAAAATAAGATTTAGACAAGGGTAAGGATATGTATGGTAACGTATTGCTTTAAAAAATATATTAGAGATATTTAAAGCCCTGTCATTTTAGGTACTAGAAATTAATCTGAATTTATAAGAAGCATATTACTAATGATCTTTATAGCTTTTGCACAATGTCTGTACCCACTGTAAAAAAAAAAAAAAAACCATGAAAATATAAGACATCTGAAGATTGAAGAAATTATTTGGTAACAGTATATTCTGATTTGTACTACAGTGTGGATTCTTGGTGCCAAAGCTAAGCATGAATGCAACAAGAGAAAGGCCACAGTCTAGGTTTATTACTTTCCCTCCTTCTGACTCAGAGCCATGAAAAGCAAGTAGCATGTTTGGTGGGATGGTGGGAACATAGAAGTGTGTTACATAAACGCAGAAGAGGTTTTTCCGCTTCCTGGTGGCTTAATGACATTTCTGATGCCTATGTGGGAGGTAAGTGAGGCAGTTTAACCTGCAGCCCACTTTAAAGAAACTCGTAAAAATCAGAAAGGGCTTTTTCCACAAAGAAAGATATTTAGATTTACAAAAATACTTGCAAACATTTTCATAGCAGTTCTTTAGATTGCGGCTCCGTTAAAATGATCTGGGATGATGGGTGTAAGCATCAGTTTGCAGCTTCATTCTGCTGCTATTCTGTTATAAATATTCCCTCTAAGTAATTCAATCTGTTTTGTTGGGCCTCTTTGTAATGATGTCAAAAGAGTTAAAGTAATAGATGGTCAAAATGCAGTGGGCATTTTGGAAGCAACACACATGAGAAAATACTTGAAAACGGCACGTTATCTCCTGCACAGCTCCACCAGAAGGACAGTCGGAGCCTCAGGGAAGGAGCCACTCTGTTCTCAGCCTGCGAAGGGAGCAGGTGAAGAATGGAACGCTAGCGTTTGTTTCTTATAATACTGTTATTTATGTTAGAAATGGTGAGAGACTTGGACAATGAAATTTACTGTAGCTTATTATGGTTGGAGGTTGTGTGTGTTCTTTAGTTTCACTCCCTCTTAAAATGTCACAATATTATTTAACATCTGAATGGCACATTTCCTATGTTTTGGAGGCAAATTTCGCTGGATTGAATAGGATATTAGCGTTCAGAAAGGAAAGAGGATAATAATGGGTTTGAGGTTGAACAAGTGCTTCTGTAATTCCTGTGACCAATTCCAGTGGAAGTTCTTTCTGTTACTGGCGAAAATGTTGGTGTCTTCCTCAGCCTTTTTGTCACTGTATCGGGGGAGAATAACTTGAGTGTGCATACCTGAACTGACGTGACAGTGGATCGTGCTTTCATGTACTTATGGAAGAATGAATTGAGATCTGGTTTGTCAGGGCTTTGCCAAATCTGTGTTTAAAGCAAGTTGTGTAATGCCACTGATTTTTTCACTTAATTTTTTTGCTTTATTATTCTGAAAAGTCTATATTATTCTGATTTACTTAAAAGCTGGACAGCTGTTTTCTTACCTAAGAAAAATGTAAAAAGCAAACTCTGCAGAAATCATTGTGTTAAATTAGTTTCTTCCTCACTCACTTCATATTTTTCCTGATATGAGAACATGAGAACTGTCTGCTGTATGTGTCGTTATTCGAGACGATGCCTTTCTGTGGTCCTAGCTGTTTTTGCGTTGTGTCCTGCTAGGCTGAACATGTCTGAAAGGCAAGGGGCCCATGGAGGTGTTGTCCTGCGCCCTTGAGGCTGATGCCTGCCCTGAGCAAGCACCCAGTGGGCAGCCTCGGACGAACTGGCACACCCGTTAGTGTCGCCTTTGGATCCCTCCCCACCACAGGCGTTTTTCTACTCGATGATATATGGTTGGTGCAAATTACCCAAAAACAGCAAAATGTGAACGTGTTTAGCGATCAATGTCATTAGCTAAAGTTAAGGGTTTGGGGTGTCCTTCCTTTTTCATTTCTGGGTGGCTAGCTAGCTATTTGGTTTTTTAAAGAATTTGGAAATTTTGTCTGATAGTTTGGGTTTGGGGAAGAGTGACTTGGAATACCAAAATCTGGTCTTCTGCAGTGAGACCTTCCATGCCTGGCTGTGAGGCTGAGGTGCAGGAGTCTTCACAAGTCATCACAAGGGCTCCATGCGTTCTCTGTGATACGAGCTGAACCTGCCACCCTTCCCACACGGGGCGCTTCAGCTCAACGCTTGTGTCTGTGATACGAGCTGAACTTGCCACCCTTCCCACACGGGGCGCTTCAGCTCAACGCTTGTGTCTGTGATACGAGGTGAACTTGCCACCCTTCCCACATGGGGCGCTTCAGCTCACGCATGTGCCGTGTTCCTTTAGTGCTTTAACTGTCCTGGTCAGTGATTTATGCATTTTTCAAGACATCCTTTTTGTTTTACCTTTCTTGACTTAGAAAAATTCATTTCAGTAAATTGTTTCACAAGACTCCCCGTCACGGTTTCAGATTGTCTCCAGCTTTAAGACCACGACATCGCGGGCTGCCTGCCAGCTTGTGAAGGAGTACATTGGTCACCGGGATGGCATTTGGGATGTCAGTGTGGCCAGGACACAGCCAGTGGTGCTCGGGACTGCGTCAGCTGGTGAGTTACACACGGACCTGGCCAGCCTGCGGAAGCATGGCTGTGCCTGATCCCTGAGTGACGGACATTCACTTGTCTGTGACAGGAACCTTAGATGCAGAAGTGTCATGGAGGAGTCAGTGGAACCAGCTCATTAGCCCTTGGTGATGCCTGGTGCTGTGGTTTGCAGTCCTACATTCTGTGGTCCTGTGGGTGGGTGCACAGCTGCTCCCTGCATTCCGTGGTCCCGTGGGTGGGTGTCCGGCTGCTCCCTGAATTCCGTAGCCCTGTGGGTGGGTGTCCAACTGCACCCAGCATTCCATGGTCCCGTGGGTGGGTGTCCAGCTGCATCCAGCATTCCGTGGTCCCATGGGTGGGTATCAAACCACACCCAGCATTCTGTGGTCCCTTGGGTGGGTGCCCAGTTATAGCCAGCATTCCATGGTCCCGTTGGTGAGTGTCCAGCTGCTCCCTGCATTCCATGGTCCTGTGGACAGGTGGTCAGTTGCATCTTGTATTCCGTGGTCCCAGGGATAGGTGTGCAGCTGCTCCGTGCCTTTTCCAGGTCCCCGTGGGTAGGGTGTTGCAACTCACAGTCAACAAAATATCTGAGGAAAGAAATACTTGTTTGGGATGGATTTAACTTAAATGTGTTGAGGAATTGGTGTTCCAGTTGCTCTTTTTCTCCTTATCCATAGCCAAGTATGCTTCTGATTTGTAGATATGTTTGACTTTTTTTCCCATAAATGGAGTAGCTGAGAGACAGTGCTGCGATACTCACTGAAAGTGAATACTACCTGGGCTTAGCCATCAGTGGAGCCTGATGGGCTTCCCCAGCCAGGGTTTGCCCACAGACACACAGGGGCAGAGTGTGGAAAGCGACCCTTTGTTTTCTCTAAAAAAAAAGGTATTTTATGAAAGCTGTCTAAGGTGGCATAATACCCCTTCAGATAAAAATAGCTCAAATTAAAAATGGTGCTCATTGTAAATGCTGTCCCAGCTTGTGAGACATTAATCACTCACTGGATTCTGCTTTTTAGAGGCAGACGTGAATGTGATACACCACTTGAACAGTGAGCAAAGTTCTTGCTTCTCTTTGAAACTGTTAAGTCAGGCTGGGCGCGGTGGCTCAAGCCTGTAATCCCAGCACTTTGGGAGGCCGAGGCGGGTGGATCACGAGGTCAAGAGATCGAGACCATCCTGGTCAACATGGTGAAACCCCGTCTCTACTAAAAATACAAAACATTAGCTGGGCATGGTGGTGCGTGCCTGTAATCCCAGCTACTCAGGAGGCTGAGGCAGGAGAATTGCCTGAACCCAGGAGGCGGAGGTTGCGGTGAGCCGAGATCGCTGTCATTGTACTCCAGCCTGGGTAACATGAGTGAAACTCCGTCTCAAAAAAAAAAAAAAAAAAAGAAACTGTTAAGTCTACTTAAAAAAATAATGGCTGTAAGAGAAATGCCCAAACAAAAACTTATCTCAACAGTTGTAACTGGATTTGGATGCTGTTTGAATATGAAGCTGGAAGATGTTCTGCAACATTTTAATACTTTAATTAAATCATGAAACTGTAATATGAATGACCCCTGCCTGTAAGCTTCCAGTACGATGCAGCCAACCTCATAATAAAGGAGGAAATGGAGTCTCTGGTCTGTCAGCCAACGTCATGGCCTCAGACAGGTCACAGCTTCTCCCGTCTGGGAAATGTTTTCTTTGATCAGTTGAAGTGTGCAGAGTAATAGAATCAAAGGTGCGAGAGATATCAGTGGTAGTGTGACTTCCCATTGTTAGGATATTTGTCTTATTCTTTCATTTAAAAAACTATAAACTGATGGCAGGTAAGTTCTGACTTGTTCATTTCCAACTTGCAGACCACACGGCTTTGCTGTGGAGCATAGAGATGGGGAAGTGCCTTGTCAAGTACGCAGGCCACGTGGGCTCAGGTAAGTGCTGCCGGAGGGGCGTGCTGTCTCCAGAGGCCATCGCCTCCTCCAGGGTTTCTAAGATTGTGCATGATAAAGTCAGCTGTGTAGCTCGGTAGTGAGTTTTACTGCTTGGGTTGTTAGGGGACAGTCCGGTCTATTCAGAGACTGGGATAAACTCTGTGTCTTGAGCTTGTATGGGCTCGATAACAGGGAAAAGCTTAACTCCTATACAATGCACATGTCATGTTAGTCTGCATTTTATTTAATGTATATAAACCATATGTGGGAAATTTTATAACTGAAATGTGTACATTATCACAAAATGTGTATCTGTTTTAGAGATTTACTTCTGTTGTAGTGGTAGTTCAGATGTATTCAGGCTGAATAAAGGATCCTCCATGAATGTGCCTGTGTGCCTGTGGTTAATGCTGTCCACTGTAGTTCTTTTTTGCCTTTTCACGTAGAGCTGTGTGTGTACCAGTTTCCTGGCCAGATTTTATTTCTGTTTCCTCTCGCATGTGCTATGTGGCTCCTTCCCCTGCAGTACTTCTCACCTGCTCACTCACCCTTCCTTATGCCCTCCTTGCTGCCAGGCTGAGAGGTGGCATAGCCTGTGTGCACAGAGGGACAGGTGTGGTTGGGGCCTGTGGCTCTGAGCGCCTGTCTCCGTCCCCAGGGCCCTGATGAGCTGCAGACCCCTCCCCACCCTCCCCTTTCCAGGAGCCCTCTCCTCACCTCCCCTTTCCCAGGACCCCCTCTCCTTTGGCTATTCTTCTTGCCATTGTGTCTTCTCTTTCTTGCTCTGACTTTTCCCCTTAGTGTGTAGACAGGATGGTGCCTTCCCGTGTTAGACGCCCTCCCTTGTGCTGCTTTCTTACCTGCCTTCCCCTGGCATCCCACATACTGGCTGGGGTGCCACAGTGCCACCTGCAGTTTCCAGTGCCTGGCATGTGTGTGATTGGTGCTCAAATGCAGAGCAAAACGTTGGTACGGGAACGAGCACTGTATTCTGTTTCCTCATTCGAATTTCCTCTTTAAAAAACGTTAAAAAATTAAATATATGTGCATAGGCTAAAAAACTGAAAAGTGTTACACGTCCCGCATAAATCACTGGCAGCTGCCTGCCTCATTCTTCCTTACTCCCTATTCTCCCCTTTCAAAAGGCAGTGACTCTTTTAAGTATTCTGCTTTTTCTTCCCTTTTTGTACATAAGAACATGTTTTATTATGTCATAAATTTTGAGTTTTAGACAAAAAAGTGACTTATTAAGGGAGATGGAGATCTGGCCTTACCATCCCAAAGAGATACATCAGGATTTTTTTTTTTTTTGAGATAGGGTCTTACTCTGTCACCCATGTTGGAGTGCATTGGTGTAATCACGGCTCACTGCAGCCTCAACCATGCAGGCTTCAAGTGAGCTTCCCATCTCAGCCTCCTGAGTAGCTGGAACTACTGGTGCATGCCACCATACCTGGCTAATTTTTTTGCACCTTTTCTTTTTTTGAGACAGAGTCTTGTTCTATCATACCACTGGAGTACAGTGGTATGATCCTGTAACCTCTGTCTCCCAGGTTCAAGTGATTCTTGTCCCACAGCCTCCTCAGTAGCTGAGATTGCAGATGTGGACCACCACGCCCTGCTAATTTTTTTGTATTTTAGTAGAGATGGGGTGTCACCATGTTGCCAAGGCTGGTCTCAAATTCCTGAGCTCAGGCAATCTGACCACCTTGGCCTCCTCCAAAATGCTAAGATTGTAGGCGTGAGCCATTGTACCAGGCCTACGTCATGATTTTTATTGAGTTGTACAAATTTTGGGAATTATGACTACCCCTACTCATGTATTGAGCCTGAATTTTCTCCCCAGTTTTGTTTTTTCAGGAATTGGTAGTTGCCATATTTTTCCCTCTTGCCTACTTTTCTGTATATGTCCCTAATGATCCTTAAACTCAGCTGTATTTGTAAAGTTTTTCTCAGTGTGATCAGACTCCTCAGATGAGTCTTTGTTGTTTGTGCTGTTCTCATTCCCTTGCTGAGGTCCTCCACTCTTGGAGCTGGGTTGACGTCTGAGTTCTTCAAAGTCGTTGCCCTTCAAATTTCCCTTTAGCAGCATCCAGGGATTTCTCTCAACCTCTCTCCTCTGTCACAGCCTTTCTTTCTGGAACCCAAATCTTTTTTTCTTCATGGAGGTTCATATTTCAGTAGCTTTCTTACATAGGTATCTTAGAGGTAAAACCTTTGAGACCTTAAGTGTTTGCAAAACGGATTTCATCTTTACACTTCATTGGTAATTTGGCTGAGTATTTTCTTCTACATAGGAAATAATTTTCATTCAAAAAATTTGAAGATATTACGTTGTTGGGCTATTTTTATAACTTCTAGGATTGATAGTAAGTCTGACACTATTTTGAATCTGATCACATGTAGGTGATCTGATGTTTCTGTCTAAAAGTGTCTTGGGATTTCTTTTCGGGTTTGGCTTGTGGACTTATAAAAAAATATGCTGGACATTCAGTGAGACTTCCCAGTCTAGAAATGTACGTTCTGAGAAATGTTCATGTATTTTAGAATTCATGTTAATAGGATGTTGGACCTGCTAGATTGTTCCTTTATCTTCTCTCTTTCATTTTCTACCTTATTTTTGTTTATTTCTAGGAGATTTCCCAAATGCTATCCATCAGCCTTTTGTTGAAAAAGAGATTCTTTCCATGATGATTTTAATTTCCTATGGTTCTTTGTTCTCTGAGGTTCCTTTTTATCATAACATTCTGTGACGTCTTCTCTTTTAGTTAGCCCATTGGGTGAGTGAACCTGTCTTCTTGGGGACACCAGGGGTGCTTCCTGGGATTCCAGCTGCTGCTTACTCAAGTCTCAATGCATTCTCCTCGCTCAAATGCCTGACCCCTGCCTTGGGTACTTGGAACCTTTCATTCTCTTTTACTTTCTGAACTTTTTACTACAGTGTGACATACACACTGGAAAGTATACAAATCATAAGTCGGCAGTGTGAATTTTTACAAAAAGTGTAAAACCACCTTCAAGATTAGGGTGTTAACTGTGAGATTCTTTCAGATTGCTGTGTTGTTGCATTGTTGTGTGGCCCTATATTATAGGCATTCTGTATACAAACACAGGAGATGTTGCTGGTTTGGTTCCAGAAAGGCAAGTTTTGCAGCAGAGTGAGTCACATGAATTTTCTGGTTACCCAGTACAAGTGTGTATAAAAGTTATGTTGGTATTGTGCTGGAGTCTATTAGGTGTGTAATAGCATCATGTCTAAAACACCAGTGTACAGTGGCACCACCCCGCTGCCCTGCAGTTGAAATTTGTGGATCACTTTTGACTCTTCAAAGACTAAATGACTGAGAGGCCACTGTTAACTGTAAGCCTTACCAATAACATCAACAGCTAACACATTTTCATGTTCTATGTATTACATACTTACCATAAAGAGTGACATTTTTACGATAAGCCGGAGAAAGGGATATGTTATTTAGAAAATTGTAAGGAAGAGAAAATGTGTAATATATTTATCATGTGTTAAGTGGAATAAGTTCTTCATTCTCTTGGTCTTCACATTGAGTGGGTTGATGAGGAGGAGGAAGAGGAAGAGTTAGTCTTGCTGTCTTAGGAGTGGCAGAGGTGGAAGAACATCCAAAAATGAGTGGACCCATGTTGTTTAAACCCATGTTACTCAAGGGTCCAGTGTACCTACCTTAATTTTAAAAATTATTGCTTAAAAATGCTAATGATCATCAGCGTCTTCAGTGAGTCATAGTCTTCTTCCTGGTGAAGGGTCTTGCCTTGATGTTGATGGCTGCTGACTGATCAGGGTGGCAGCTGCTGAAGGTTGGGTTGTCTGTGGCAGTTTCTTAAAATAAGACAGCAGTGAAGTTTGCTGCATTGACTGAGTCTTTCACAAAAGATTTCTCTATCACATGTGATACTATTGAATAACATTTATGCAGTTTCAAAATTGGAGCCAGTCCTCTCAGACTTTGCTGCTGCTGTATCAGTTAAGTTTATGTAATATTCTAAACCATTTGTTGTCATTTCAACAGCGTTCACAACATCTTCACCAGGAGTAGATTCCATCTCAAGAGATCACTTCCTTTGCTCATCCTTAAGAAGCAACTCCTCATTGATTCAAGTTTGATCTGAGATTGCAGCAGTTCAGTCCCATCTTCAGGCTCCACGTCTAATTCTAGTTCTCTTGCTATTTCTACCACGTCAGCAGTTACTTTCTCTGCTGAAATGTTGCAGCTCTCAAAGTTATCCATGAGGGTTGAAGTCAACTTCTTCCAAACTCTTGTTAATGATATATTCACCTTCTGCCACAAATCACAATTGTTCTTACTGGCATTTAGAAAGATGAATCGTTGCTAGAAGGTTTTCAATTGAGTTTGCCCAGATCCATCAGAGGAATCACTGTCTATGGCAGCTGTGGCCTTTTGAAGTGTGTTTCTTAAATAATAAGACTTGAAAGTCAAAATGACTCCTTGATCCATGGGCTGCAGAATGGATGTTGTGTCAGCAGGCATGAAATCAGCATTCATCTTGTACATTTTCATCGGAGTTCGTGGGTGACCAGGTGCATTGTCAATGAACAGTAATATTTTGAAAGTTGTATGTCTCAATGGTAGGCTTAAAATATTCAGTCAACAATGCTATAATTAGATGTGCTGTCATCCATGCCTTATTCCATTTATAGGCAGAGGAGTTGTAGCATAATTCCTAAGGGTTCTAGGGTTTTTAGAATGGCAAGTGAGCATTGACTTCCACTGAAAGTTACCAGCTGCATTAGCCCTTAACAAGTCAGCCTGTGCCTTGAAGTTTTGAAGGCATCGATGTCTCCTCTCTACCTATGGAAGTACTAGATGGCATATTCTTCCAATATAAGGCTGTTTGTTTGCATTCAGAACCCATTGTTTAGAGTAGCCATCTTCACTAATGATCTCAGCTGGATCTTCTGGAGAACTTGCTGCAGCTTCTCCATCAACACTTGCTGCTTCACCTTGTACTTTTATTTTGTGGAGATGGCTTCTTAAACCTCATAAACAACTGTCTGCCAACTTCCAGCTTCTCTTCGCAGTTCCCTCACCTCTCTCAGCCCTCACAGAATTGAAGAGAGTCAGGACCTTGCTCTGCATTAGGCTTTGGCTAAAGGGAATGTTGTGGCTGGTTTAATTAATCCAGACGGCTCAAGCCTCCTGTGCATCAACATGAAGGCTGTTTTACATTCTTATTGTTTGTGTGTTCACTGGAATAGCACTTTTACTCTTCTTCAAGAACTTTTCTTTTGCATTCAGAACTTCGCTGTTTGGTGCAAGACACCCAGCTTTCAGCCTGTCTCAGCTTTTGACATGTCTTCCTCACTAAGCATAATCATTTCTAGCTTTGGATTGAAAGGGAGCCGTGTGCAACCCTTCCTTTCATTGGAATACATTGAGGCCATTGTAGGGTTATTAGTTGGCCTAATTTTAGTATTGTTCTGTCTCAGGGAGCAGAGAGGCCTGAGCAGAGAGAGATGAGAGAAAGGCTGGTTGTTGGAGCAGTCAGAACCCCCACAGCATTTATAGAGTAAGTTTGTGGTCTTATGTGAGTGTGGTTTGTACCTCCCCCAGAAATGACAGTGGTAGCATCAGAGATTGCAGGTCACTCTTAACAGATATTATATTAATGAAAAAGTCCAAGGTCAAGGTGCTGGCAAAAAGAAACTAAAAAAAGAAAAAGTTTGAAATACTGTAAGAAGGGAACAGACACATGAAATGAACATGTGCTGTTGGAAAAATGGTGGGAAATAGGTGTTTGACGCAGGCTTGTCACAAACCCTTAATTTGTAAAAAATCCAATACCTACAAAGCACAGTAAAGTGAAGGGTAATAAAACGGGGCATGCCTGCATCCACACACACACGCACACATAGACGCAGAATCATCTCTTCACTGGAGAGGATTTAATTTTTCCCTGGCCAGCAGATAGAGTGAACGGCAAGCCTTGATTCACTGAATAGTTGGGGGTCGGTGGCTTTTAGGCTTTTGGGGCACTGCTGTTCCTCTGGCCTCTTTCCATTGTTCTAAGGGAGTTGTCCTTCAAGGGGGTGCCCTCACAGGCCCCAGCTTTAGTTTCATCTGCCGGTACTCTCCGCTTTAACTCTTAGAGGCTTTCTGCTTGGTGTCTGGCCTCATGCCCAATTTAGGTGCTGTCAGTGCCTGGGGGCTTGTGAGTGCTCTCTCGCCCCTTCGTGGCTGCCTCAGCTCCTGTCATTGCCCCTCACTTCTGAACTGCACCCTTGCTCCTGCCTGTCTCTGTGCCTTGAGGGAGTGAGTCAGCCCATGGGACTTCCAGTGCTTCTCTCTGGGGCCTCTGGGCCTGGGTGCCTTGGGGGCTCCACAATCATGTCAGGCCTTTTGCTTATTTTTTGCTGTTTATCTACAGCTTTTATAATTAATCCCAGTAAGGGAGTTTGAGTGGATCTGACAGAGACCTCCTTGTGGCAGCAAGAAGTTGTCTCTGCATGTTCTTGAGCACGGCTTTTTTGTTGGCTTTCCGTTCTTCACGCAGGTTAATTTAACCTTCCCGTGTCCACTCACCCACCATCACCATCTGCTTTTCTGGCTTCCAGTATTTGGTGTCTGTCTCTTCATTCATCGTCTCTTTAGTTCTTTGTAGGCCTGTGCCTGTTTCTTCTAGGACGCCTCCTGCATTTAGAGAGGCGTCGGAGAGTGGAGAAGATCCATGTGTTTCTGGCCTGCTGTTGTGTTGCGTGTGTCTCTCTTCTTCCTCCTGAGGACTTGTGTTTGCGTTTTTCCACGAGGGGATGTTTCGATCTCTCAGTTGACCTAGCTGAAGGGAGTGGTGAGGCTGGTGGGAATTTAATCGGTGCAACTCTACAAGGAAGTGGTCTGACCACAAATTACACTCTGCCTCTTTCCTCTTGGGTCCTCTGAGCAAAATGCCCAACGACAGACCCCCCGGAGGTGAAATGTGTGAGGGTCCCAGTGTCGCTGTGTCTGCACCTCTCAGAGGCAGAGGTGACGCTGGTGGCAGAGGTGGTTGTTCCCTTTGTTCTTCTCTCTTTAGATTTCAGCTTAAATTTTATGGCAGTTAAATGTGCATGCGATGGAAAGAGCCATATTACCTCTGACACTTGATGAAGGGTAGCTGTGGCTGGCATCCCTGTTTCTGCTCCTCTCGCGGCCACTGTGGATTGGGTCAGGTGCCTGTGGGTTCTGCTGCTGCACCTTTAAATCATGGCTCAAGGTGCTGCCCCAACCAGGCTGTCTGTTGACCGTCCACTGTGGAAGGTGACCAGGGGTGATTGAGCTCTCTCAAGGCCATTTCCATCCTCCCTCTATCATGATTCTGTGCTGATTTTGGTAAGATCTGTGGTCACTGTTCACATCATTATGGTTGCATGAGTAGTGCTACAAAGAAGCTTCCTCCGCAGCTCCCGTCACCACGTGCCCGCCTTCCACTGCCTTCTCGGCCACAGTAGGTGCGGTGTCTTCCAGCCCAGCTCCCGTCACCACGTGCCTGCCTTCCACTGCCTCCTCGGCCACAGTTGGTGCGGTGCCTTCCAGCCACACCTCACAGTGGCCCAGCTTCATTTGTGATTAGCTGAAGGTTGGGATAGACATAATAAAGTGAAAATTGATCGCTGATCTTACCAAAATTTCTCATTGAAGTTGGAAGCATTAGTACTATTTGTTAGTGGTTATAGTGATAATTTGGTTTTAGGTCTGTTGAGTGCTTAGGTTTATTACTTATAAGTGTACACAGTTGCTACCAGCTTTTCCCACAGTTATCTGTATTTTAATATTAATAATGAGACTATCTTCTAGCATTTTTCATTTAGTTCTTTAGAAAAATATAATTCTAATGGTATAGTTAACATTTAGTTAAGAGAGAACGTATTCAGATTTGGTAAAATTTCCAATATGTTCTGTGTTAGGGACATGCATTTTCTTTACAAGGGGTGGAAATAAGGGTTGGTATCCCCAGAGTGACACAAGTCAGCTCACTGTTCTGCTGACCAGTGCTGACTGAGGGTAGCTCACCCTGCCCCAAGCACTGTTGTTTGCTTTGGAAGATTCCAGGTGGGTAGGGTGGGCTCCAGACTGGGTCAGGCCTGTGTAGCCGGGCTCTGTGTTCAGTGCTGATGTTTGTGCGCATGCTTGGTGTCTTGCTGACCACATGCAAAGGTATCCCGTCTACAGTCAGGACAGAAGCAAGAGGGAAGGTGAAGTACCAGGGTCTCATGCTCCTTTTTCAAGAAAATGATAGCTTCCTCAGAAGACTTCTGGCTGGGCACGGCAGCATACACCTAGAATCCCAACACTTTGAGAGGCTGAGGCTGAGGCCGGCAGGAGTTTGAAACCAGCTTGGGCAACATGGCAAGACCTTGTCTCTACCGAAAATACAAAAAAAAAAAAAAAACGCAAACAGCCAGGCGTGGTGGCATCTTCTTGTACTCCCAGCTACTTTGGAGGCTAAGGTGGGAGGATCACTGAGTCTGGAAGGTCAAAGCTGCAGCAAGGCTGGATGGCACACTGCACTCCAGCCTGGGCAGCCGGAGTGAGACCTCTGCCAAATACCCCTTTTGTAAGGAGAGCGGGAGGGCATCATAACTGGTGTAACCCAGTCCTCATTCATCACCTGAGGCCGGCAGAGGTGATACTCTCTGGGATCCTGGGGTCTCTACTAGTCACAGAACAGATTGGGGTCCTTAGGCTGGCAAGGAAGGTGGGGCGGGCGTTGTGGCTTATAAACTGTGTCTGCCACGCTATAATTTGCCTTCACCTGTTGTTGTATTTTCTTTTTTAAAATCCTGATTTATTTTAAGATAAAAATGATATCCATGTCTATAAAAGGAAAGAGATTGTTAATATCCTTTTCCTGGGTCCTATACTGTAGCGATTTGGGGGTTCATACCTTAGCTGTTGTTTATTGTGGCTCTGTTCTAATTCTCACATTTATTTATAGTTTAATTGAGTGGAGGATCTAATATTGAACCCTCATAGTTCTTTTAATGTTGACTTTGAAATACATGCTATAGTTAATAAATGTTGATAACATGTTTTTGTCACTTTAAACATTTTATCATATTTTTATTTTGCAGTAAATTCTATAAAATTTCATCCCTCAGAGCAGTTGGCTCTCACTGGTATGTTGATTTTTTTCTTTATTGAACAAAATGATAGATGGTCTTAAAACAGCTATAAATATTCCTTTCTGATCAGTAGCAGAATAATCCATGGCGTTTATGAAAGTTAATCTTTAGTCAACATTTTATGAATGAAATGAGACGTGGATACAGGGAAGTACATTGAGCAGTGCTTTCTGGAGACAGTGGTGGATAGCAGTTAGAGTGATGGTGAGATGACGATTCATGGTAGTCCCGAAGTCTTTCGTACAGCATGTTTGTTGTTTACCTGTGGTTCCCGTAGTCGGACAGCTCCTTGAGGGCCTGTGGCTGTCGTTGCGTTCCCTTATCTTCTATGCATCTGATATGGAGAAGGGAGAAAAGTAGCGCAGAGAACACGGCAAGTTGTGAGTCAGCATTTTTATTTCTTTCTGGATAATTTACCTACACTGTGATAGCTTGGATAGAGTAGTTGTAAAAACATGCCTTCCTTGGTTGCTTTTGGAGGATAGCTTTACAGTCCTGAGGGCCTTTCCTGTGAGACTCTCAGACCCCCACAGTTGCCCGTGGTAGTCCAGGGACATTGGCGATCATCTGGAAGACTGTGTGTGGGCTTTCTATAGACCAGAGGTCCCTATGCTTTTTCTGTAAAGGAATAGTGAGTAAGTATTTTCATCTGTGTGGGACATTCAGGCTCTGTCTCCAATTCTCCTGTTGTAGCATAAAAGCAGTGGACGGTGCACTGATGAGTGGACATCGCTGTGTCTGGCAACTTTATTCACAAAAATGCGTGGCTGCCTGGGTTTTGCCTACGGGCCAGATTATGCTGACCAGGGATAGAACACTGAGGTTGAGATGACTGGCCACTTTGTGCAGGTGAAGTTGTGTAAGAAGGAGCCCCAGTGACAAGTACTTCCAGTGTGTGTGATACAGTGAGTCACGCGGTTTGGTCGGAGTTTTTATATCAGAGAGAAATGTGGGAGGGTTAGACTGAGAGTCATTTTGAGCAGTCTAGACCACATAGCTAATTTTCACCCTAATACGTATGTGAAGACTAAAGCAAGCAAGGAGTTTGAATCTTCTGAAGTTGGTGGTTTGTTGGATGATGGGAAAGGGGACAAAGGAGACTGGGGCAGTTAGACGTGTCCAGATTCAAACCAAAGGGCTGCGAAAGAGAGTGGAACGAGACACATCCAGGAACTGATGAAGACTTGGAAGCAAGCGGTAATGGGCACAGAGAGAGGAGAATTAGGCTGGATTGGGCATGATGTTGATGTGAGGAACAGTTGCAAGTCAGGGCAGCACCTTCATTTATAAAACATGTGCTGCCTCAGCTCAGAGCAGCTCCTTTAGGGAAGTTTGGTGCAGTGAAAAGAAGGTGGAAGCCAGCCTGCCCCCGTGTTGGGGAGACGTGGCCTTTCCGGTGTCGGAGGCGTGTTCTGTGCCTGCAGTGCTGTCCTTTGTCTTTCCAGTCCTCAGTCAAAGCGTTTCCTCGCAAACTGGCTGCTGAAAACAGAGCGGGATGGAGCCGCACAGGTGAGGAGTGCTGATAGGTGCCGCCCATTGAGAGGTTGCCTCAGGGTTGAATGGATGGAGATGAGCGTTTCTTTCCCTTGCATCTCAAGAGTTGATCACAGCTCTAGGTTCTGGTATAATAGGGTTTCTTAGGTTAGACAGATGGAGAATAAAGTCTACCATTGGTCCATTTTCTCTGAACCTCCGGGGCTTTCTATGCTAAAATGAAAAGTGAAGTAGTTTTATAAGTCATCATTATCTCATCAGTTTTGCACATATACTCTGTTCTCAGTAGCATTATGCAGTCTCAGAAAAGAGTTATTTAAGTGAAAAGTACATTCATTTCACTAAGTGGTCACTAAGCCGGAAAGGTCTGACTGCTGCCGCTCAGCCGGCGTGCAGTGAAGAGCACGTTTTACCATGGTCTGTGCCTTGGGTAATTTTCCCCGATTTCTCTCTTCAGCTTCTGGAGATCAGACTGCTCATATCTGGAGATACGCGGTGCAGCTGCCGACACCCCAGCCTGTCGCTGACACTAGTGTAAGCACCTTTCCTTACCTGCGAGCGTGTAGGATGCTGATGTCTGCGAACCTGAGATCCGTTTATAATATCTGCCATGGGCTGAATGCTTGTGTCCCCCCAGATTCAGTGTTGAAGCCTTCACCCCCAGTGTGGTTGACTTTGGAGATGGACCTCTAAGGAGGTAGTTGAGGTTCAGTGAGGTTGCGTGAGGTCCACTGGGATTAGTGTCCTCCCATGAGGAGACAATGGGGAGCTCGCCTGTGTTCTCAGTCTCTCTGCCACTGTCTGTGTCACGTACGGGCAGAGCCAGAGGGCGGCCATCTGTACGCCATAAAGAGAGACCGCATCAGAACCTGAATTGGCAGGAACCTTGATCTTGGACTTCCAGCCTCCAGAACTGTGAGAAAATACATTCCTGTTTTTTATAGGTCACCCAGTCTATGGTATTTTGTTACGGCAGCCAGCGCAAACTAAGACAGATTTTAGTACCGCAAAGTAGGGGGGCTGCTTAAGAAATGCCTACAATGAGGATGTGGCTTTGGAATTGGGAATGGGTAGGTGCTGCAGGAGTTCTCAGGTATCTGCTGGAGAAAGCCTCAATGGCTGTGAAGGGCTTGTTGGTAGAAATATGGACATTAATGATGACTCCGGTGAAGGCTCAGAGAAGAAAGGGGAGAGCTGGAGGGAAAGCTTCTAGCGTCCTGGAGAACGCAGGTATCATAGGCAGAATGTTGTGGAGAGTGGATGTTGAAGGCCCTTGTGGTGAGGCCTCAGAGGAGGCGAGGGACAGGTTACGGGAACCAGAGGAAAGTGATCCTCGTTACAAAATGGCAGAGGACTTGACTGGGCCGAGATCTCGTGAGTGAAATGTTAAAGGTGCAGCCTGGCTTCTTTCCTCGCATATAGTAAAATGTGAAAGGATGGAGACACACCGAAGGTGTTAAGGGAAAGGGGACGAGAACTTGTGAGATCAGGGACATTCCCAGCCTGTGCCTGTTACAAAAAAATGAGAAAGCCAGTTCTGAAGAGAACATGCAGGGTTTGTCTGAACAGCCAGCTGACAGGGAGGTGAGTGTGGGTGGGAGCCACAGCGGGAACCAGGAGTGGAGACGGGATTACACCCAGAGAACCAGAGGGGACACCATGGGGACAGAATGAAGGAAGGCATCAGACTGCTGGGATTCCACAGCACGGAAACCAGCGCTGCCTGGCCAAGAACCTTTAGCACCCTTCAAGACAAGGGAAGAACGCCCCCGAAGGTGATTCTGAGTTCGGCAGGGCTGCAGCTCTCACCGCAGGCCCAGGGTGAGGGCCTGTTTCTTCCTTGGTTTCAAAGCATGGGGCCTCCATGGTTTCAGGGCCTGGCTGCCATGGTCCAGTGCTGTGGGGGTGGGGCTGCCAGGCCGAGCCAAGGGGGTGATGCCCTCACCCCAGCATGCCTGGAGGGTGGCATCCAGCCCAGGAGGGGCGCTCTGGAGCCTGAAGAGCTTGTGGAGTTTGCCCTGTGGGGTTTTGGACTTGCTTGGGCCCCGCCACCCTTTCCCTTTTATCTTTCTCTCTCGAGAAGGAGTGTCTATCCCACCTATGCCCGACTGCTGTATTTTGGGAACCCGTAACTTGTTCGGGTTCAGTGGTTCATGGCTGGAGGGGAGCTCAGCTTCAGGATGAGCGAGTCGCACCCTGAGTCCTACCCACTCCTGATTCAGATGATGTTTTGTTAACACTCGGGATTTCATACCTCACACCTCAGTGCTGATGGCTGGAATAAGACTTCTGGGGCTGTTGGGATGGGATGAGTGCATTTGCTGTGCAAGAAGGATGTGAATTTTGGTAGGGGGGGTGGAACACGATGTTCTCGACTAAATGTCTCTGTCCCCTTGAATTTTGTGTTGAAGCCCTAATCCCCAGTGTGGCTGTCTTTGGAGATGGGATCTCTAAGGAAGTGGTTAAAGCAAAATGAGGTAGTGGAGGGGCTGCCCTGATCCCATAGGATGAGTGGTCTTTGCACATGCGCTTGCCTCTCCCTCTCTTTCCCTCTTTCTCCCCCTTCCTCCCCGCTTCTCCCTGTTGCTCTCCCTCCATGCTAATATTAGTAAAAGCCCCTGTGGGTGCATGGCAGGATGGCAGTGCCATGCACTGGAAGAGAAGCTGCACTGGTTGGCACCTTCGTCGTGGACTTGGAGTCTCCAGAACTGGGAAAAAACTAATTTCTGTTGTTGAAGCCGCTTGGCCTGTAGTCTTGTATTTTGGCGGCCTGCACTGACTGAGTCAGCACCTAGAAAGGTGCTCCTTCACTTGTGTGTGCGCGTGTCTGCTTCAGCCTTCCTTTCTACAGACAGGGAACATTTACCATCCAATCTCTTATATTTTATGTTTGGATGCTGTTTCTTACTGTTTCATCTGTTTAATATTAGACATCTGGGGTATCTTCCATGAACTTTCATCATATCAGTTAATGGCTTGTATGAATGGTTTCATCTGTGTAATATTAGACATCTGGTGTGTCTTCCATGGACTTTCATCACTCCAGTTAACGGCTCGTATGACATCATTTTTATGTGGTTCAAATTTAAACGTAGGTAATGAAAGATGTTGCCTATTGAGAGGAACGAATTCACGTACTTATCCCATAAATTCGTAAAATTCTTCACTTACCGTTTGCCTTGCGCTGCCTGCTGTAGCCCAGCCGCTGTGTTTATGATCACAGAGAGGCCTGAATGTTCCTCTGAGTGCAGTTACCTTCCTAGTTTCAGTGACAGGATAAACGTTAGTGGCGTGGTCTTCCCGCATGCTTAGCCCTCCCTGTGCACCTGAGCAGGTGGGAACGGCGCCAGGCAGACAGTGTGAATGATGCACATGTCTAGAAGTTTCAGTTTGCGTTGGGCTGTGGTCGTTGCAAGGACGAGAGTAATCTCGTTTTGATATTTTCACGTTGGAATATTCCTTGACTTTTCTGCTTCGTGAAATTCTAAACACTGTTGCATGTGGAGATAGTTAGCAGTTAATGAATTCCAGTGATAAATGAGTTTTCTTTAGTTGAGAGGTCCTAATGGTTCATTTTTAACTGGATGTATTATGTATTTTAACACATTTTTGTTCTCTTTGTGGAATTACCAGACTATTAATTCTGTAGCGCAGAACGCTGTCCATTAATACGCACGTTTGATGATGAAACCAGTGAAATGTGCATTGATGGTAGGTGCGGTGGAAAGGTGAGGAGGGTGAGCACTGATGCTCGGGAAATTCAGAGGACTTAATGTATGGATTGTTTTCCACATAAAATAAGAAAAATACTGGTTTTCTCAGAGGGAAGATTCATGTACAGTACTTACATTAAAAACACCTAATAGTTTACTTAGAATGTTCACCCAATTTTATTTTCTTCTTTACTACTTTGCTTGTGTTGGGTGAGTGCACGTCTCATTTTGCTAGTTGCCACCTCAAGATTTGGGGCTGGTGTTGGGGGGGTCTAAGTTAAAGATGAACCTCTGTGGCGTGCCATGACTTGAGCTGTCCCGAGCAGGCACAGTTGTGTCAGGCCCTCCCTGATGAAGAGTAGATAATACAGCTGCCTCCTGGTGTCGGCGGGGGAGCCATTCCAGGACCCGCAGATGCCACAGCCCATGGACGCCCAGGTCCCTGCGTAAACAGGTGTCGGCGGGGGATTGGTTCCAGGACTGTGTGCCCACAGATGCCAGAGCCTGTGGATGCCCAAGTTCCTGCATAAACAGCATGGTAGGCTCCTTCCAGCATTGCTGGATGAAATGAGCCTCCTTAGGTGGAAAGCCGCCTTGTTTTCTGAAGCTTTTGCCGGCCAGTCTTGACTCTGATTTGCTTAGCAGTTCTAATTTTAAATTTCAACACAAACTGTAATCTGTTGAAATCTGTGTTCATCTTGAATCATCATAGCTTTTGGACAGACAGCTTGTTTTTTAAAATTTCCATCTGTGAGTTTTGCTTGACATCTACAATGTTGATGAGGAAGTGTTTGGGTGGCATAGTGGAAACAGATTTATGTTACCAGCAGAACGACTGTCGCACCCAAGTGAGGTCACGCCGAGTTATTAGTTTAACTTCATTGGGCTTCTTTTTCTCCTCTGAAGGAGTTTGCCCCGTCGCTGCCCCTGGCTCTTTGCTGAGCTCCCTTCGGAGCCATTTTCCCAGCCGTGGGCAGTGCTGTCACCTGTCACCTCCTGCCTTCAAGGTGGCATCCGAGTCACTTCCTCCTGCTGCAGCCTGTCTGGGGGCCCTCTGCCAGCCTGTGAGCCTCACGCCCCTCGTGTCCCTGACCCCCTGTCCCGACTGAGCTGCGCAGGCCGCCCTGAGCTTGCTGTCTGGTTTCTTTGTGCCACCCCCTCTGGAAACGTCACCATCTGTCACCCGTGCTTTGGACCAAACACCTTTACATGGTTGGTCTGTATTGTTCTCTTACTGCATGTAGAAATCAGCGTGTCAGCAGCTCCTGAAGCAGAGGGGGTTTCAGTTCTCTCTTCCTACCCTGCTCCAGGCCGCGCTCTCTCACCAGCGCTTCTCTCATCTCTGTTCATCTCCCCACGTTGTTTTCTGGGGCTGTCGTAACAAAGTGCCACAGCCTGGGTGGCTTCTAAACAACAGGCCTGTGTTCCTGCAGTCCCAGAGGCTGGAGCCGAGACCAGGATGTGAGCAGGACCAGTTCCTGCTGAGGCCTCTCCATGGCTCGGAGATGGCGTCTTCACCCGGGGTTCTTCATCCCTCTGGGAGTGTCTGGGTCCTTATCCCTTCTTAGGAGGACGTCAGGCCTGTTGGATTAGGGTCCACTCTCCTGGCCCCATCTTACCTTAATCAGCTCTTTGAAGTCCCTTTCTCTAAACAGCCACATTCTGAGGTCCTGGGTGAGTTCTTGAGCGCAGGAATGTGGGTCCATAGCAGCCCCTTGTTCACGCAGCACACGCCAGGCACCACGTCCCACACACAGCCGCCTGGTGATTTGGCATCACACATGGAATGAAAGCCAGCGTCCTTTCCACAGTCTCCTGGGATGACACGAACTGTTCCTGATGCGGCCTCAGACTTTGCCTCCTGTAGCTGCTCCTCAACACAGGCGGGCCTTAACCTTCCTTTCATCATGCCCGACTCAAGCATGACCTCATCACAGAGCCCTCCTCAACCATTCCATGGAAAATAGCAGCCCCCGACCAAGCTGCCCCTTGTCCTGTTTTATTTTACTCCACAGAACTTACTGCCACCTTACTGTGTGTGTGTTTATGTGCCGTGTGTTCCTGTCCTGCCGTGCTTCCCTGTGATGTGTGTTCCCGTCCTGCTCTGTGTCCCTGTGACGTGTGTTCCCG
>NW_016107828.1:64961-109386 GCF_001604975.1 Cebus imitator | reverse complement strand
CATCCTGCTCTGTGTCCCTGTGACGTGTGTTCCTGAGTAATGTGTGTTTGCTCATGACATTTGTGTGTTAGGCCATTCTTGCATTGCTATAAAAAAGTACCTGAGACTGGGTAATTTATAAAGAATTGAAGAGGTTTAATTGGCTGGTTCTGCAGGCTGTACAGGAAGTGTGGCGCCAGCATCTGCTTGGCTTCTGGGGAGGTCTCAGGGAACTTGGAGCTTTCAATCACAGCAGAAGACGAAAGAAGGGGTGTGTCCCATGGTGGAAGCAGGAGCAAGGCAGGGGTACCACACATCCAAACAGCCAGATCTCGTGAGAGCTCACTCACTGTTCTGAGGCCTACCCCAGGCTTGGAGGAATCCTCCCCCATGAGCCAGACACCCCCACCAGGCCTTACCTCCAAAACAGGAGATTCCAGTTCAGCCTGAGATTTGGGCCAGGACAGGTTTCCAAACTATCAGTTCCAGCTTGTGTACATATGACATATGTCCCCATATTAGCACGTGTGTGTGTGTGTGTGGTTGGTGTGTGTGTGTGTGTGTGTGTGTGTGTGTGTGTGGTTGGTCTCTCTCTTATGCCAGAACGTAAGTTCTCTGAGGACAGGGGCTTTGCCAGTGGTCTTCACTCCGGAGTTCTTACCTGCTAGTTTGAGCGTAGTTTTGCATGTGTGCATGTCAGAAGCTGCCTGTCCTCTTCTGCACTGTGTAAGCAGCACCTGGGCTCTGGGCGTGAGGGCTGGCACCCTGTCAGCCCCTGATAAATATTTGTTGGATGGATATACAGATTTTCTTATAGAGCTGGTTCTAATGTGTTTATTTATCCTTGGCCTTTGACAGGAGACTTGATGTTACAAAGGAAAGTAGACTCTAATAATTGTAGCAATGGAATTCTAAGTATATTTTAAATAGGCTCTTGAGCATGAATGTGCTTCTTTTTTGTAGTATGATAAATTACTGACTTTCACTTGTATTTGTTTAGTTTTATATTGCATTTCTACTCATAAGTGGTGAAAACTTAAGTGTTGAAGTCACTTTATTTGCCATTTTGTTGGTTAGTGGAAAGACATGGTAGTTCAGTTGACAGCATGGTACATTCCGCTTTTTTTTTTGTATGCGATAGTCACAGAGTTGATGGGTTTTCAGCGGGCAGCAGTTATGGGTCAGAGGAGGACACACTCATCACAATGGCCAGCACCGGGCTCCTGGCAGTGGCTGTCGTGATGGGTACGTCCTCAGGAGATGAATGAGAGCGGTCTGTTTTGTCGCTGTGTTGGAAGAAACTCAAGATTCCCATGAAATGTCTTTCTTTTCTGGTCTTCTCTTTGGCAGCAGATATCTGGGGAAGATGAGGTAGAGTGCTCTGACAAGGACGAGCCCGACCTCGATGGGGACGTGTCCAGCGACTGCCCCACTATCCGCGTCCCGCTGACTTCCCTCAAGAGCCACCAAGGCGTGGTCATCGCTGCAGACTGGCTGGTCGGGGGGAAGCAGGCTGTGACTGCCTCATGGGACCGGACGGCAAACCTGTATGATGTGGAGACGTCGGAGCTCGTTCATTCTCTGACAGGTGCCTGAGTTATTTGAGTCCTCGGCCTCCTGGCTGTGCACGTTAGTTTATGTCCATGTGTTATGTCTGACCTTGCCAGTTACTTCTTGACCAGAATGAGTCTCAGTCCTTCTGGCTCTTCTGTGGTAATTATTGGAGATTCTTTGTATTAATAATTAAACTATTGATAGCTAAATGTATTTTATCTTCAGGGGATTTAAACTGTAGCATGTAGTATGTAGATATTGGATATAGGGTGGTTGATTAGTTTCCCATTTCTCTGTAACAAATTTCCACAAACTTAGTGTCTTAAAACGACAGGAATTACTGCCTTGTGGTTTCCCAGGTCAGGGATTCTGGGTCTGTGGCAGCTGCTCTTCTCCCTGGGGCTTGAAGACCGAAGCCAGGGTGCAGCCTGGGCGGGGCCTCCTTGAGGCTGCTGTCTTCTTCCGATGTCATTAGAGAAGCCCCTTCCTGCACTGGTTCCTGAGGCCCTGTCTTGCCGGCTGCCGGCGGGGGCTCCTCTGGGCATCTAGAGGCTGTGCCTGGCCCTGGGAGCCCCTGCACAGGGCCCGCCTTTCCTCACAGAGCAGCTGCTTTCCTCCTCAGCCGGAACTCCTCCCCTGCTGCTCTGAACTCTCCGACGACTTCTGGGACCCTTTCTAAGGGCCCATTGGGTTAGGCCAGGCCACCCAGGACAATCTCCCTTTAACTCAAAGTCAACTCATTTAGGGACCTTAATTACATGTGCAAAATCATTTTTGCTTTATAATGTATCATAATTACCAGAAAGATAATCTCACCCTATTAGCAGGCTCTGAAGGGAAGGGCGTTAGGCAGGGTGGGTATGAGCCAGGTGACTTGGGGTGTGTACGGGACAGAGTGGCTTAGAGTCTGTGCGGGGTGGTTGGGGAGGTGACTTAGGCAAGGCGTGTATGGGGCAGGGGTGACTTAGGGCATATGCGGGGTTATGGGGGTGGTGGTTTAGGCGGGCATGTAGGGTGCGGGGTGGCTTGGGGCCGTCTTGGGGTTCTGCCTGCTGAAGTTGCTTCTGCGAATCTGTCTATAAGTGCATTTCCTGCAGGAGCTTAAAGATTATATTTGACTGAGGACCCACAGCATTCTGTCATTAGAAGATATTCTGGAAGCAAAGAATTAAGATTTAAGGGGTTCTCATGTTCAGCCTGTTAATTCTCCTGACCTTCTAACGGTTAGGGTCAGAAAATGGGTTATGCACCTGCTTAGTTCCCTGTTCCTTTGATGTGGACGGCTGAAAGGCCTTCAGCTTCTGAGGAAAAGCTGTCTCCACCGTGACCTGCATGCTGCTGCGTGATTCCATTAGGTCAGGTTCACCTTCTCAGAGAGATGGCTGCTTGGGTTGTTGTGCTGTGGAAAAGCTTCGCTCTCAGCGCACCTGCGGGGAATGACCGTGCGTTTTGCCATCTTGGTTGCAGGGCATGACCAGGAGCTGACGCACTGCTGCACACACCCCACCCAGCGGCTCGTGGTGACCTCCTCCCGCGACACGACTTTCCGCCTCTGGGATTTCAGGGACCCTTCCATCCACTCGGTGAATGTTTTCCAGGGACACACGGAGTGAGTTGTGGTAGTTTCAACATCTCTCTCTAGTCATGAAAAAAGTTCTGTGGGTTGACATGAAAACTTAATTCCAGCCTTAATTTTCAGTGTTTCCAACTCTAGTATCTTTCAGAAAACGACTGTCTTTCAAACTCTACTGTTCTTTTTCTAACCATTTAGCTCCATCAAAGGATCTAGGAGATTAAGAGAAGACACCCTCCGATGTTCTCTCAAGAAGTTTAATGAGGACATAATGGGGCAGTGGGCGGAGAGGGTGGAGAAGAGCAGGGCTGCCAGACCCTGTGGCTGAGGACTGGGGCAGCCAGGCACCATGGGGGCCGCTGGGGCTGCTGCCGCCACCCACAGGGCTTGTGGCTGAGGACTGGGGCGGCCAGGCACCATGGGGACCGCTGGGGCTGCTGCCGCCACCCACAGGGCTTGTGGCTGAGCACAGGGCTGGCCGTGCCACCATGGGGGCTGCTGCAGCTGCTGCTGCCACCCACAGGGCGTTTCCTGAATCTTTTCCATTTAGTTTTTGTTACCACATGTGTCTTCATGGTATATTGTGGGAGACGGTACACACACAGACGTGCTCGCAGACATAGACCCTGGATCCAAATCCCCAGCAACTCATAAGCGTAAAGTCTTAACAGGACTCTTCAGTTCTTTGCATGACTGCCTCCTTCCCTGAGTCTGGCCCTGCTCAGTCAATGATGAGACCGTCTGCCCAGTCATGGGGGCTGTCTACTTAGAGCGTTCCCTGGTTCTTCTCTTTCAACCTCCGCTCCCCATTCCCCCATCATGCCCCATGTGGCCCACTGGTCAGTCTCCTGCCAGCCGTGCTTGTGGGGTCTGTCCTGGCTGCTCCTCGCTCCTCCAAGCCCCCAGACTTCTCACCACTGCTGCTCCACACTCCAGCCTCTGGATAAGCGCATTCAGGAGTGGTTTATAAATGAACATTTGTGTATTTGGCTACTCTAAATATGAAGTTTGGTTTCATCTGTTTAACATTAGTTACTAAGTTTTAGATTTAATGTTGAAAATGTTAATAAGATGTTGGAAAGGAAAATAGGACTTTTTTTATTTTTTAAAATTTTTATTTAGTTATTTATATTTTGAGCTGGAGTCTCACTCTGTTACCCAGGCTGGAGTGCAGTGGCGTGATTTCAGCTCATTGCAACCTCTGCCTCCTGGGTTCAAGTGATTCTCCTGCCTCAGCCTCCCGAGTAGCTGGGATTATAGGCACCTCCACCATGCCCGGTTCATTTTTGTATTTTTAGTAGAGACGGGTTTTCACCATGTTGGCCAAGCTGGTCTCAAACTCCTGACCTCAGGCGATCTGCCCCCTCAGCCTCCCAAAGTACTAGGACTACAGGTGTGAGCCACTGCTCCCGGCCAGAACAGTGTTTTTAAAGAGAAGTGTGAGATTGGAAAGCTAATACCTTGACTTTGAGGCTGGAACAGGGGCAGGCAGCAGTCACGACCATGCATGGAGATCTTTTTGTCAGCCTAGGTCTGTTCTGGGGGCATCCCACGCGTTAAACGGCTCCGTTCTGATATCAGGTTGGTGTTTATTCTGCCAGCTTGGGCAGCGATAGCCACAGTAATAGAGGCCTACTTGCAGTCAGTGGCTGAACACAGCACTGTGCTGTTGCCGCACCAGCTCAGCGGGTGCTGAGCTGGGCCCCCATGAGCTCTACCATGTGCGAGGCCCTGCTGCAGGCCAGCTCATAGGTGAGGAAGACGTCACGGCTCGGGGGAGTGCTGCTTCCTGCGCCTGCTAGCTTGGATGGGGTGCTCCCTGATGTCTACCAGACGTGGAGCGGCAAAGCCCTGTCTGGTCCTGGATCCGCCACCTGGCAACACTGCAGGGTGCAGCGGAGGGCCGCATGACTGCCCTGCTGCTCTGCATGAGAGTTATCAGAAGGGCATTTGGGGCCCAGAGGACGGGCAGAGCAAGATGGTCTTACTCCTGCGCCTGCAGGCCTTTCCTCAGTTTTTGCTTAGAAAAGTTTCAAGCCTACGTAAAAACCAGCAGAGGGGTACAGTGTACCCACTAACCCTCTACCTAGGCCTGCCTGTTGTATTGCCACACGGCTGTCTCTTTACATGCATGTACACACCTCTCTGTAACACACACTCCCACTAACCTTCCACCTAGTACACATCTGTCTCTAACATACACACCCACTAACAATCCACCTAGGCTCACCTGTTGTATGGCAGCACCGCTGTCTCTTTACATACGTGTGTGCACCTCTCTCTGTAAAACATGCTTGTATTTTCTTTGGCTGAGCCCTTTAAAAGGAAAACTTCGGCATGCATTTCCTAAGAAAAAGGATGTTCTCCTGATATAGTACCATTGTCCAAATAAGAAAATTAGCAAAAACTCTATAGCATCCTTTATCTGGCCCATGTTTAAATTTACTCATTTCTCTCCAAAGCGTCTTTGATACTTTTTTCAGATCTAGGATTTTATCAGGATTCTCTCATCACATTTACATATTATATGCTTTGGTTTCTTTTAATCTAGAATGGTCTTTCCTCCATTTTTTGTTACTTTTTAGTACATTGAGTTTTTTGGTGAAGAATCCAAGCCCGCTCTTTTGTATATCCCTCGTTCTGCATTTTTCTCATACTTTCTTTTGTTGCTGATGGTGCCTCTCTGCTGCGCTATTGGTGTGCTGAGGCGCTCTTGTGGTTAAGATGGTGTCCACAGATCTGCCTGTCAGAGGCGCTCTCCTGTTTCAAATAGTGAAGTGACACTATTCTGCACATGCTGACTTCCCTAGTGACCTTGCCTTGGCCCAGGGCCTCAGCTCGTTATGTTGAGTCCTGAAGAAGGGGATCTTTGTAATTCTGTCTATACTGTTTGGTTGGCACTGTGTTCTGTGTGTTAGCTAGCACAGACACTTGTACTTTCTTGGTGTTGGTGGATCCCTGCAGGGGTTTTGTTAGTGTAGACGCAGCAGTTTCTTTATGTTGGTGGTTATGATCCCTGGGGTGTTTTGTTAGTATAGACGGGTGTACTTTGTTGGTGTTGGTGGTTGTGATCCTGTGGTGGTTTGTTACTGTAGACGTGTGCACTTTGTTGGTGTTGGTGCTTGTGATCCTGTGGTGGTTTGCTTAGTGTAGACACGTGCACTTAGTTGGCGGTTGTGATCCTGTGGTGGTTTTGTTGGTTTAGACACAGCACTTTGTTGGTGTTGGTGATTGTGATTCTGTGGTGGTTTGCTTAGTGTAGACACGTGCACTTAGTTGGCGGTTGTGATCCTGTGGTGGTTTTGTTGGTCTGGACACAGCACTTTGTTGGTGTTGGTGGTTGTGATCCTGTGGTGGTTTGGTTTTGGCTGCTGAGTGTGCCGCCCCCACCCCCTGGGACCTGCAGGGCCCTGAGTGCTGCCATCCTGGCATAGCTCCCTGACCCATGCTGGGAGGACCCAGCAGCACTCACTACATTGACTCTGGTCACCTGTATGGAGCACAAAAATCTGTCAGAGCTTTGAGAATTGGGAGTGGGCACTGAGGTGAAAATGGACCAGACTTGCCCGGGCTAGGCTTACTCAGATCCTTTATGCTTTCTCTTTTTACTCAAATGATCATGAACTCTAGCATATTTTGTTGATGTGTACATCCAGAAGTTAGTTTTGAAAAGATCTCTCTTTCGTGCTAATTTTATTGCTATGTCTGGGGGGTCTGCTGGGCTCCTGGGCATCCAGCTTCCCCTCACTGGCCTGGCGCTTCCTCCGCTGTGCTCATGAAGGCTGAGGGCTTGGTCAGCAGGTGGAGCCATGGACGCCTTTATGGAACAGAAACCCTTCCTTCCTGACATCAGATCAGCCGTAAGCCTCTAGACATGCCTTATCATGAGAAAAGCAGGAAATGAGACATTTTACAAAAGTGTTTTATCTGAGGAGTCTTCTTAGTCAATAATGCTTGCCTGGCATGGATTTTGTAGGTTCGAGCCCATACGACAAATCAAACCCTCAGAGTGTGTGATCCTTACAGATGTGTAGAGGTGTGCATCCGCATCATAGCACACCTGGATTAAGTCCAGGGTGCGGGTTTAATTCCTGATTAAGAGCAGAGGAATGGCCAGGTTGTGTGTGTGTGTTCTGTACTAGTCTGGGACATTCTGAACGTGATTTGTAAGAGCACATCCTGGGTCTCCTGCCTTCCCTGCCACCATGTCATTCTGAGGGACCCTCTGCTTGGGGGACTTCTCTGCAGCAGTCACGGCATCGCTAAGGACATCTGTGAGCTTCCAGTGTGTGTCCAGCATGTTAGTGCCCAGACCCGAGGGGCCTGGGACCAAGCGCAGTGTCTGCCACCCCGACAAGTGGGAATGTTCTCCTGCAGCCCGGCGTGGGCCTGCAGGACTGCCTCCTCATCTAGGAAGTCGCTCTGCCGGTTTTCCAGGGTGATCCTGAGTCCTTTTCACCAGTTATTTTCCTGAGCATTGAAAGCAGCACTCAGACATGCAGGTCTTATGAGGTGTGCTGTTCTTGTGATGTAGCCCTGAAAAGTTGTATGCAGGGTGTTTTTAGTGATCATTGCTTAAACAGAGGCAGTATTTCTTCAACATATGTGACTAAAAATACCATTTCTCGCATAATTTGTATTAACATGATGTGGAACGTGCTTTCCAAAGTTTTATCTTAGGGCGTATTTTCATTTGTAGGAATCCAGCATCAATTATTTAGTACAGTGTACTAGAATCTAATGTCTTTTATAATTCACTTAACTGTCTAGTTAATATGAATTGCTGTATATTGGGTTTTCTCAAGGCAAGAAGTAGTTCTAAAGGCTTAAGGGTAGCTGGCCCTGTTTTGTGATCCAGTTTCTAGGAGAGATTTTTCTTCTTTTTCATTTTTTTTTTTCTCACTGTAATCCCTGTACTTTGCCTTGAATTCTGTGCCTTTTGAAAGACTGGAGTTTGAGTTCCAGTGCTTCACTGTAAGAAAGAAAACCATAGCCAAATGGTCTCCAGAAATGTGTGGTCGTCATCTTTGCTGGATGGGGATGGAGCTCCGTGCTGTGAGCTGCTGAAGGCTTTGATCGTACGTGTTTAGAAGGACTGGTTGCCTTTTCCTTTTGATGTGTCTGATTTCTTTTCACTGTGTGTTATGGCATCTCTCTGTTATAGCAGGGGTTTTACCATGATACTACTTAGTTGGCATAACTGTGTGGCTGTTATTATTTCACTGCCAGTGATCTAATGTGTATTGATTTATATGAAAAGCAATTTTAGATACTTCATGTAGCAGGAATACAAAGTTGTAGTGTGTGTTGTTCTTGGAAATAAAAAGGCTTACTTTGAAAGTTTCACTGTGTTCAGGAATCCAGCTGTTGGTGGCTGTTTCTTGCACCTTGTTTGATTGCACTCCATAGATTGATGTTTTTACGAATGAGTGTCTGTGGCAGCCCAGCCCTGGCCCAGCAGATCTGTTGGTGCCATTTTCCAAGAGCACATGCTCACTTCCTGTCTGTTACAGTTTGGTCATTCTCACAGTATTTCACACTTTTGTCATGATTGTGTAAGGGTGGGCAGTGCTTTTGCTATAACTGTTGTAACGGTTTTGAGGCCCCAGGAGCCTTGCCCACAGAAGACAGTGAACTTAGTTGATAAATCGTGTATGTTTCGACTGCCCCACTAACTGGTCATTGCCTTGTCTCTTACCTTCTCCTAAGGCCTCCCTCCTCCCTGAGACATAACTCTAGTGAAATTAGGCCAATTAACATCCCTACAGTAGCTTCTCAGTGTTCAAATGAAGAGTTGCATGTCCCTCACATAAAAGCTGGAACTGCTGAAGCTTAGTGAGGAAGACATGTCGAAGGCAGAGAGGCTGCAAGCTGGGCATCCTACATCGGACAGCCAGTTCTGAATGCAGAGGAACAGTTCTGAAGGAAAGGAAAGGAAAACTGCTACTCCAGTGAACACACAAATGATAAGAACACAACCTTAATGCCGATCTGAGGGAAGTGTCAGTGCTCTGGAGTGATTAAACCAGCCACAACATTCCCTTTAGCTGAAGCCTAATCCAGAGCAAGGCCCTGACTCTTCAGTTCCATGAGGTCTGAGAGAGGTGAGGGAGCTGCGGAAGAAAAGCTGGAAGCTGGCAGAGGTTGGTTCATGAGGTTTAAGGAAAGAAGCCGTCTTTATAACATGAGAGTGCAAGGTGAAGCAGCAAGTGCTGATGGAGAAGCTGCAGCAAGTTCTCCAGAAGATCCAGCTGAGATCATCGATGAAGATGGCTACGTCGAACAACAGAGTTTCCGTGTAGACAAAACAGCCTTCTGTTAAAGAAGATGCCATCTAGAACTTTCACAGCTAGAGAAGAGACATCAATGCCTGGCTTCAAAGGACAGCCTGATGCTCTTGTGAGGGGCCAGTGCAGCTAAATCCTAGGGCCCTCCACTATTTTGTGAAACCTGCTCTGCCTGTGCTCTATAATGGATCACCAAAGGCTGGATGACAGCACATCTGTTTTACACTACCGAATATTTTTAAAGCCCACTGTTGAGACCTACTGCTCAGGAAAAAAGTTTTTTTCAAAATTGTACTGCTAATTGACAGTGCGCCTAAGGGCTGTGATGGAGATGAAAGGAGATGAATATTTTCATGCCTGGTAACACAACCCCTATTCTGCAGCCCATGGATCAAGGAGTCGTTTTGACTTTCGAGTCCTATTGTTTAAAAAATACACTTCATAATGCTATAGCTGCCATAGTGATTCCTCTGATGGATCTGGACAACGTCAACTGAGCACCTTCTAGAAAGGATTTATCATTCTAGATGCCATTAAGAACATTTGTGATTCACGGGAGAAAGTCAGAATGTCAACATTAACAGGAATTTGGAAGACATTGATTCTAGTCCTCAGGGATGACTTCCAGGGATTCAAGACTTCAGTGGAGAAAGTAACTGCAGATGTGGTGGAAGTAGGAAGAGAAATAGGATTAGAAGTGGATCCTGAAGATGGGACTGAGTTGCTGCAATCCCATGATTAACTTGAATGGATGAGGAATTGCTTCTTATGGATGAGCAAAGAAAGTAGTTTCTTGAGTTGGAATGTACTCCTGATGAGGATGCTATGAACATTGCTGAAATGACAGCAAAGGATTTTGAATATTCCATGAACTTCAATGGTAAAGCAGTGGCAAGGTTTGAGAGGACTGACTCCTGTTTTGAAGTTCAATTGTAGGTAAAATGCTTTTAAACAGCATCACATGATACAGAGAAACCTTTTGTAGAAGGAAGAATCAGTTGCTATAGCAAATTTCATTGCTGTCTCACTTTAAGAAATTGCCCCAGCCTTCAGCAGCCACCACCCTGATCAGTCAGCAGCCATCAACCTTGAGGCAGGACCCTCTACCAGCAAAAAGATTATGTCTCACCGAAGGCTCAGATGACTATTAGTGTTTTTAACGGTAAAATTTCTTAAGAAATGCACATTGTGTTTTTAGAGGTAATGGGATTGCTCACTGAACAGACTGCAGGATGGTGTGGATATGACTTCTGTATGCACTGGGAAACCAGACAGCTCGTGTATCCGCCATACTACGATCTTCACCTTACACTGTGGTCTGGAATGAACAGAACGCGCAGAAGCTCCGAGAGTGTCTGTGTTTGTCCTAACCACCAGGAGCTGCAGCTGGAAGTTAGTGCTTTTCACTTGAACTAAGTTCTTTTCTGATTGTGTGTTTTTCACCTGGCAGTGTAAGTCTGTGAGCCCAGCAACTTCGTAGCCTGCCTGTCTCCTGGCTGCCGCATTTCCTTGCACACACCCAGGGAGCTGAGCCCACAGATGGCCATTCCAGCGTGGGCCCTCACTGTGGACCGTGGGCGGACAGATGTGCCTGGGAGAAGCTTTCACTGTCATGACATTCGCCTGCTTAGATCCCAGCCTCAGCCCTCAGACCCCCACCCCCCGCCAGCGCACCCCCAACCCCTGCGGAATTTTCTTCTCTCCATCTCTATTTTTTGTTTGTTGGTTTGTTTTGTTGTTTTGGTTGCTGTAAAAAGCTGACGGGTGAGGCGTCACTGGCCATTAAGCCTCCTCTGTGGGTGGCGGTGGCTCTGCCTCATGCTGGGCTGGCAGTGTTGCAGTGTGGATAACCTTCAACAGTGAAAAAACAGGAGATCATCTCAACATGGATGCAATATTTGAGGATGCTTTAATTATTTACAGATGATTGTAACTTCATTCCCAAAATGTGGCTTTTGGTACTTTCTTCTAAAGAAAACAAAAAACACATCTAACCAAAGAAAACTTTAAGAAATCAGTTGAAAATTTATAATGATGACTTTGAAGTGATGACATCTTTGTGTGCTTTTATTCCCAAACACCTAGGGGAGCTAGTTGGTCCTAAACACTGAATTCTAGATCGTGTGCTCGGAAAGGGAAGCATGGTTTTGCACTCTGTGTCACAAGTTTTTTTTTATGCTTTTAAAGGGAAACGATGTTTGGAAAGCAGCATTTTTACCTGGATGATGGGCAGTTTGAATTGCATCTGAGCTTGGTGCTTGGTCACAGTTGGCATGCAGGCGTCAGCTCGGGGGTGGGCCCTTGGGCACTGTCCGGCCGGCTGCCTGGGAGGTGGGTATTGGAAAGGCTGCTTGTGGTCTGTGGATCGGTTTGCTTTCCGCTTTCAGATCTGCTTCCCTTTTGGTGATGGCCTTTGAGTTGTCGTCTGTGGGAAGCTGGAGAGCCAGCTGTCTACCAGGTGGTGACTTCGAGGATGGCTGGGCCTGTGGCAGGGCCTCCGGGGCCGATGTGGCATGGGGATGACGGCCTGCGTGCTGTTGCAGGGTCTTGGAAGCACACCTGTGTCTCCTCTCAGGGTCACAGCCCCACCCATGTGCTTGAAAGGTTGGTGGTTGTCTTTTTAGTTAGATTAAATTAGGATAATTTAACAAAATGTTGTAGGTATTCCTTGGGTGTAAGTGCAGTTTTGCCACCTTGATGTACTCCATTGAGGTGAACCCCGGGCCTTCAGTGTACCCCTCACTGCAGTGACGCTTGTTGCACGTACCAGGCAACCTCTTGTTATCCACCCTGCCGTAGGTCGTCTTCTCCCTGTCCATTAGTCCTCCTGTGTCTGCCCCGCCCCAGGTCCCCGCCCTGCCCATCAGTCCTCCCATCATCCACCCTGCCCCGGGTCTCCACCCTGTCCATCAGTCATCCATCATCTACCCTGCCCCGGGTCTCCGCCCTGTCAGTCAGTCCTCCCATCATCCACCCCGCCCCAGGTCCCCGCCCTGTCCATCAGTCCTCCCATCATCCACCCTGCCCCGGGTCTCCACCCTGTCCATCAGTCATCCATCATCTACCCCGCCCTGGGTCTCCGCCCTGTCAGTCAGTCCTCCCATCATCCACCCTGCCCCGGGTCTCCGCCCTGTCAATCAGTCCTCCCATCATCCACCCCGCCCCAGGTCCCCGCCCTGTCCGTCAGTGCTCCCATCATCCACCCTGCCCCAGGTCCCCACCCTGTCCATCAGTCCTCCCATCATCCACCCTGCCCCGGGTCTCCACCCTGTCCATCAGTCATCCATCATCTACCCCGCCCTGGGTCTCCACCCTGTCCATCAGTCCTCCCATCATCCACCCCGCCCCAGGTCCCCGCCCTGTCAATCAGTCCTCCCATCATCCACCCTGCCCCGGGTCTCCGCCCTGTCAGTCAGTCCTCCCATCATCCACCCCGCCCTGTCCATCAGTCCTCGCATCATTCACCCTGCCCTGGATCTCCACCTTGTCTGTCAATCCTGTGTCCACCCCACTCTGGGTCTCCGCCCTGTCCATCAGTCCTGTGTCCACCCCGCCCTGGGTCTCCGCCCTGTCCATCAGTCCTGTTGTCCACTCTACCCCGGGGTCCCTGCACTGTCCGTCAGTCCTGTGTCCACTCCACCTGGGGTCCTGCTCTGTCCGTCAGTCCTGTTGTCCACTCCACCCTGGGGTCCCTGCACTGTCCGTCAGTCCTCCACTGTCCTTGTGTGTATGTCATTTTGCTCCCACCTGCCAGCGAGGACAAGTGCTTTTTGTCTTTCGGTGTTTGCATTGTTTCACTTAAGATACGGGACCCTAGTTCTATCCTTGTTGCTGCATAAATTAATTAAGGTAATTCATTTTATTTTGAGGAAGTGTATATATTTATATAAATACAATTCTTAGTAATAATCTTACAGTAAGGTTATTGTAAAACTGAGGCTAGGGTCACTGAGGACTCCCTCTGTTGCCTGTAGCAGGTTTTCTGAGCTTTGCTGCTTGGCCTGAGTGGGGTACACAGATTCCAGGGAACTACA
Source organism: Cebus imitator (assembly GCF_001604975.1). Taxonomy (NCBI): domain Eukaryota; kingdom Metazoa; phylum Chordata; class Mammalia; order Primates; family Cebidae; genus Cebus; species Cebus imitator. Next base: position 95,959 of record NW_016107828.1, on the reverse strand, counting down.
GTGGGCAGCAGTTGGCAGGAACAGGATCTCACTGCCGCTGTCATGTTGGAGGTGGTTTTGGGTGTTTCCTGTCTATTAGTTAGTGAATGTTTTGTCTTGTTATCACAGAAACAGCCAAGGAGATGTTAGCAGATGCAGTGCGTGGCTGGGCACACGTAGGCCCATGGTGCTTTCTGTGCAGAGGAGAACCCTTGCCTCTCACCAGCAGAGCAGTGCTCTCCCTACCACCACCTGCAGGGTTGCTGTCCCAGCTTCCTCTCTCAGTGTCCAGTGGTGTGAACGTAACACACTTCCTGAGCCAGTCCCCGGGCATGTTTTAAAATTTTTATTTATTTATTTTTGAGACAAGGCCTCACTCCCTCACCCAGGCTGGACTGCAGTGACATGATCATGGCTCACTGCAATCTCAAGTGCCCGGCCTCAAGGGATCCTCCCTTGTCAGCCCCCTGAGTAGCTGGGACTACAGGGCTGTGCCACCACTGCCTGCTAACTTGTGCGTTTTTTGTAGAGATAGAGTCTCACTATGTTGCTTAGGCTGCTCTCAAAATCCTGGCCTCAAGTGATCCTCCCACCTTAGCCTCCAAAATGCTGGGATTACAGGCATGAGCCACTGTACCTGGCTGCATGTTGATGCATTTTAAAGTTGCTTCTAAGTTAGAATACTGTTTTTAAAAGTGAGAAGGGATTTAGTATATCTCTATTTTATGCTTTTAAAGTTCCTCATTTAAGAAGGGCTACTCAGGAACTAATAAAATAAGGACTTAAGGAAATTATTGCATTTGAATTGCTCTACGTGAAGCTTTGTTTTGACTGATCGGATTCTGTCACTTTTCGTTGAGATGACTATAAAGCAGCCATCAGGCAACTGATACATACTAGAAACTTCCTAACTGTGAGGGACTTTAGGACAGACTCTGGAGACAGGTGCGGGTGTCTGAGTCAGAATCCACGTGGCAGAAACCAGCATCTGTGCGGAGCGGGCAGCATGGGGAGGGAGGCTGCCTAAAGTCCCAGCTTATGTTTGGAAAGGATGGTGGTGGCCATGCTGTTTGCGTGGCCACTGCAGAGCCAGGGCCTGGGTGGCAGTTGAGGGTTGCCTGGCAGCCTCTGATCAGCACCCGCTGCCGTGTGCGCTCAGCCATCCGCAGCCAGCACTGCCTGAAGTCCCTGCACGCCTCTGAGCTCCAGGGTTTCCAGTGCTCAGCAGCAGAGCAGAGAAACACTTCATTTAACACCGTCTTTGGAGAGCATGATGTTCCCCAGAAGTGATTTCTCCAGTGACCCCTCAAGAACCAGCACTTTGTGAAAAAAGACTTTATTTCATGTGTGTGTGAGAGAGGGACATACCAGTGCTTTGGGAGTGTGTGCCACACTGCCTCCCTGCCTCCCTGCCTGGATGGCCTCACAGCCTGGGTGTTGCTGTGTTGTCTCTGTTGTGTTTTGTTTTGGCTTCTCTGGAAGTCAGTTGTTGCTTTTTGTTATTTTTGTGCTGGTTTCTAATGCTGTTTCTCTCTCAGTCTCAACTGATTTCTCTTATTGCTGCTGAACATTCTAAAATGGATATGTAGAAATAAAAACCCAAATAAAAGATTAAGGGCCATTCCTATGAAGAAAGAACATGAGTGCATGGGTGTTAGGAATTTCTTCTATATTCCAGAAGGCCATGTTGCAAACAAGTTAAGAGCATATATTTGGAAAATATGTCTGTATAGGCTCCTGCAGATGCAGTAGTTATAAGAAACGGCTTGTGTCCTTAGTAGCCTTGACATTCTAGAATTATAAGATCAGTACATGAGACAGAGCTGATAAGAGAACACAGAGCTGAATGCTGTGTACTTACTCTAGAGATCACATGGGTGAGTGCTGTGTACTTAGTCCAGAGATCACAGAGATGAGTGCTGTGTGCTTAGTCTAGAGATCACAGAGATGAGTGCTGTGTGCTTAGTCCAGAGATCACAGAGCTGAGCGCTGTGTGCTTAGTCCAGAGATCACAGACCTGAGTGCTGTGTTAAGCTTAGATCGGATATCACAGTGCTGAGTGCTGTGTGCTTACTCTGGAGATCATATAGGTGAGTGCTGTGTGCTTAGTCCGGAGATCACAGAGCTGAGTGCTGTAACTGAGTCCAGGTACCACAGCTCAACAAGTCTGTAATGGATCTTCTTTCTTTGTGTCATAGCCGAGATGAAGCTCTTGAGCTAGCAGAAGAGTGTTCTCTCTGTGCCTCCACATGGCTCATGGACCTGATCTTTGGCCGGGTGAGGTGGTCAGGTTGTACTGAACTAAATGTTTTCTTTGAATAGTGTGTGGAAAGGTTCTTACTAATTCAGTTGTCAAATCTTAGGGAGGCTTTAGCGTGGTCTGAAGTCACTTTAGAAGCTCGTTTTTGTGGGCAGTGGTAACACAGTATTGCAGAGGCTTCCTGTAGCTTTGCTGTGGTGCCTGTCGGCAGCACTTCCAGCCATTAGGGTGCTATTGTGTGCCTAACACTGCTTACCTTATAGAAGTGGCCGGTCACTTTCCCCCTTCCCTGGGAAGAGGGAGGTGTCACTGGAGCAACTTTACCTTCCACTCTGCTGCACGCTGTCTCACAAGGAGCGGGGCTGGACACAGCCAGTGATGAATAAGTATTTGTTGCATGAACAGTTCTGTAGTGCAGCCCTTGTCAGTGACTTAGTTGGGAAATGTCTCACTATTTCTGACGAGCTGGTTTGAAGAGTAGCTTGGGTCCATGAGACTACTGAGGTAGAACTATGTGTTATGAGAACTGACTTCTTTTCTCCAGGGAACAGTTGAATTTTAAATTCTGAGAAAGAATCACGTGTGATACATATTTGCTTTTTGCTGTGATTGTTTTATCTTAAGGTCCACTTTTTTGAGAGGTAGCCATCCAGGAGTATTTAGAAATGCTTTTTATTCGAATGTGACTTTCTGTTTCTCGGTGAGTCCTCCGAGTTCGTTGAATGAAGGCTTTTGTGAGTTCTCGATTCTGAAAGGCGTGGGTATGAGAGAGGCTGGGAGACTCCGCAGCGTGCGTGTGGGCGGCCCGGCTGTGAAGGGAAGACCCGATTCATGTGTTACTCGGATTTCACGCAGATAGTTTGGAAAATTGTGGGAAGGGCTCTGATTACCCTGAACACAACGCGGCTACCCACGTCTTCCCTTGTGCTGTGAAGCGCCCATTCTGAGGGCACCGGGGGTCCCGGGCTGGCTTGTTGGGGGGTGCTTTCGTTACTTAGAGCACTTTTTAGAGTCAGTGTTGCTGGGCAATGCAGATGTTGCACTAGTACTTTCTACAAGTGCTGTAACAGAGCAGTTGACCCGCCAAGGCAATGAAGCCGCAGTGGTGCCTTCACAGCCATTCCTTTCAAAGCTCTCTTCTCGGTACCTTGACTGAGAAGCCTGTGTTTCTAGGATGTGGCTGTCATCTGCGGGCCTCCTCTGGCGCATGCTGGCTCTCTCTGGACACACAGGCCTGCTCCTCAGATGGAAACACATCACTGAGGAAGCTGCATTTTAAAAATAGGAAAGGGAATGATCGTCAGTGTTTGATGTGCCAGGAAAGCACTCCCATCAGCGCTTTGTGGCCCAGCGTTTCCCGCGTCGTGTCTTCTTTTCTGTCGCCGTGAAATTTCAGCAGATTGTTATGCAGGAGCAGTTCTGTGTCTCTGTGTGACTGGGAGACAGCTGTTCGTCCTAATGAGGATGCCAGCTTCGCGACATTTCCGCTGATGGAGACTCGCAGAGGGAGCGGAATGTTCCAGACCAGGCAGTGGTGTGCGGCGAGGAGGTGCCATGCTGTCAGCTGGAGGAGCATGCTCGGCTGCCCTGCACGACAAGATAAATGAGTTTGCTGGAGTTTGGCAGCATCGGAAGCGTTTCCAGTGAGCGGCCGTGCGCGCCAGCCTCCCCGTGGGACCTGTGGGCTGAGGGTGCCTTGGAAACTGCTGCCTCTTTGCCAGCTCCTTTTTCTTTTGATGTCCGACAATACTTGTCAGGATTGTGATTTATTAAAAACCTAATGTCTTATAGCATTTCATTAACATGGGGTTAGGCGATCTTTTGTTGAGCCTTTTTTCCCATTAATTTAGCAGAATGTTCACTGAAACTTAACTTGGCCAAATATCCTGAAGACTCCAGTTCAAAGAGAAGTCGGGGGCAGTCCTCCCCTTGCCCTTCCAGGATCCCCCGGCAGCTGGGGCCCACCAAGCCTTGTGGTAACCTTCTCACTGAAGCGTGGCAGCCTGATTTGTAGTCAGGCCCTCACGTTGTTCTTTATTTTTTTAGATGAAGATCCAGAGGAGTTACTGGGTTGGCTTTCAGAGTCTCTCCTCTGCCCGTGCTGCTCTCGTTAGCCGACTGTGTTAAGTGTCTTCTCGTGTCCTGCCCCATGATGATGCAGTGGTTTCCAGCCGGGCAGTTTCCTCAGGAGACTGTGTTGGTTGTCACCCCTGGGGAAGGGCCAGCTCTAGTTTCTGATGTGTCTGGGCAGGGCAGCTGCTGCATCCATGGGCCAGGACGCCCCAGCACAGGGCAGGGCCCTGACCAGACGTCAGGTCCTGGCAGGGGATCAGCGTCAGCAAATCCACTCTGCAGCTATGGGCGCCATGGCCAGGCCTCTGAGAAGGCAGATGTGAAAGCGCTGTCGCTGCTGTCGCATCCTGGCTGTGCTCCGGGGCCTGAGTGTCAGAGCGTGTTCCCAGGTGCCGTTGAATCTCTTTGACGCTTTTCTTAGTAGCTTTGCTGTGCTTCAGTGTTGTGTGTTTAAAAATCTTGTAATGCAGTGGAGCTTAGACTTAATTAGAACTTAGCTCACGTCCACTTACATGAGGGGAATTTTCATAAATGGGCTTGGTGACTGGATGGTGCTCCTCTCATCCAGGGCCGCATAGAGCATGAAATCGCATCTCATGATACAGCCTCAGTGGCCGGGACAACTGGCATTTCAATTGGACTCTGAAGTTCCAGGCAATTTGGATGGACGGACCTTTGATGGTGAGGGCAGATGTGAAAACCAAGCTTTGTCCACGTAAATTAGTGACTTGTGATGACAGTAGGACACTTCCTTCGTGGAAAGGTGGAAATTCACATGCTGTTGTCTCATAGGTATCCCAGACGCTTCAGTGAGGGATGAGATGGGTTTTGTGCCTCTGAGCAGAGTGAGTGACCCTAGTTTTTGTCCCCTGGGAGGCAGTGTAGGCATCAAGCCTGTGTCGCTCTGAGAAGCCACTGCCCCCCCATCTCAGGATCTGCCCACTGTGCCCTGAAGTCAGGGCATGTCTTCCTGGATGGGCCAGTCATAGGGGACTGGGGAGCACGTGGACTGACCCCAGCCCTGTGCCGGGCAGGACGAGCAGCCCCCGTGGCCACAGCTGAAGAGAACTGTGGATCATGCCTGGATGAGGTGTCCTCAGCTGACAGGAAAAGTAAGGTTTTTATGACATTCTTTTTATTGAACTTTGCCAGCAAGCAAAGAGGTGATTGAATTTTCTTCTTCAAATGCCATTTTATTATTTGATTCCTAAATACCTTCCGGCAGGTGCTGGCGACTTTCCTTTGCTGGCTGGTTAAGGTGGTCACCCCAGCCCCCTGCCAGCCCAGCCTCAGCCGGTGAGGACACGGTTTCCTCTGCAGATTTTGACTGGTTTCTTCAGTGATCCTCAGTGCAATTCAAGTGATAACATCCTTTGTTTATATGTTTAATACAATTTTACCACTAGCAAGAGTATTTAATATACTTAGCACCGTGTCAAACTGTTTTTTACATTTCAAGAGCAAAGTTTATGAAAATAGTTTAAATAACACAAACTGATGAAACCTTTCTTCCCCCTCTTTTCTTGTCTTTATGGTACTTTTCATCTTCAGGGTGTGGTTCTCCCGTCTTTTTTTTTTTTTTTGCTGTCTTAAAACTTTTTGTTTTTTTTTAATTGTACTTTAGATTCTGGGGTACATGTGCAAGTCATGCAAGATTGCTGCCTGGGTACATTCCTGGCAAGGTGGTTTGCTGCCTCCATCTCCCCCCATCACCTATACCTGATATTTCTACCCCCGTTATTCCTCCCCACCTTCCCTCCCATTGTCCCTCCCCCAGTAGACCCCAATGGGTGATGCCCCCCTCTCTGTATCCACTTGTTCAACACCCGCCTATGAGTGAGAACATGCAGTGTTTGATTTTCTGTTCTTGTGTCAGTTTGCTGAGAATGATGGTTTCCAGGTTCATCCATGTCCCTACAAAGGATATGAACTCATCATTTTTTATGGTGGCATAGTATTCCATGGTGTGTATGTACCATGTTTTCTTTATCCAGTCTATCATTGATGGGCATTTGGATTGGTTCCAGGTCTTTTCTGCGGTAAACAGTGCCTTGATGAACATACGTGTGCATATGTCTTTATAATAGAACAACTTATAATCCTTTGGGTATATACCCAGTAATGGGATTGCTGGGTCAAATGGAATTTCTATTTCTAGATCCTTGAGGAATTGCCACACTGTCTTCCACAATGGTTGAACTAATTTACACTCCCACCAACGGTGTAAAAGTGTTCCTATTTCTCCACATCCTCTCCAGCATCAGTTGTTTTTGGATTTTTTAATGATCACCATTCTAACTGGCGTGAGATGGTGTCTCAGTGTGGTTTTGATTTGCATTTTTCTAATGACGATGAGCATTTTTTCATATGTTTGTTGGCTTCGTATATATTTTCTTTTGAAAAGTGTCTGTTCATATTCTTCACCCACTTTTGGATGGGTTTGTTTGTTTTTTTCTTGTAAATCTGCTTTAGTTCTTTGTAGATTCTGGATATTAGCCCTTTGTCAGATGGGTAGATTGCAAAAATTTTCTCCCATTTTGGTTGCCAGTTTGCTTTTATGATTGTTTCTTTTGCTGTATCTGAAGTTTAATTAGATCCCATTTGTCTAATTTGGCTTTTGTTGCTATGCTTTTGGTGTTGTATTCATGAAATCCTTGCCTATGCTTATGTCCTGGATGGTTTTGCCTAGGTTTTCTTCTAGGGTTTTTATGGTGTTAGGTGTTAGGTTAAATCCTTAATCCATTTGGAGTTAATTTTAGTGTAAGGTGTCAGGAAGGGGTCCAGTTTTTGCTTTCTGCACATGACTAGCCAGTTTTCCCAACACCATTTATTTAACAGGGGATCCTTTCCCCATTGCTTATTTTTGTCAGGTTTGCCAAAGGTTAGATGGTTGTAGATGTGTGTTGTTGCTCCGGAGGCCTCTGTTCTGTTCCATTGGTCTATGTCTCTGTTTTGGTACTGTTTCCTTGTAGTATAGTTTGAAGTCCGGCAGCGTGATGGCTTTAGCTTTGTTCTTTTTGCTTAGGATTGTCTTGGCTATGCAGGCTGTCTTTTGGTTCCATATTAAGTTTAAAGTGTTTTTTTTTCCAGTTCTGTTAAGAAGGTCATTGGTAGTTTGATGGGGATAGCGTTGAATCTATAAATTACTTTGGGCAGTATGGCCATTTTCATGATATTGATTCTTCCTAACCATGAACAGGGAATGTTTTTCCATCTGTTTGTATCTTTTCTTATTTCCTTGAGCAGTGGTTTGTAGTTCTTGAAAAGGTCCTTTACCTCCTCTGTTAGTTATATTCCTAGGTATTTTATTCTCTTTGTAGCAATTGTGAATGGCAGTTCACTCTTCATTTGGCTTTCTGTTTGTCTGTTATTGGTGTATAGGAATGCTTGTGATTTCTGCACATTGATTTTGTATCCTGAGACTTTGCTGAAGTTGCTTATCAGCTTAAGGAGATTTTGGGCTGAGACAATGGGGTCTTCTAAATATGCAGTCATGTCATCTACAAATAGAGACAATTTGAGTTCCTCCTTTCCTAATTGAATACCCTTTATTTCTTTTTCTTGCCCGATTGCTCTGGCTAAAACTTGCAATACTATATTGAATAAGAGTGGTGAGAGAGGGCATCCTTGTCTAGTGCCAAATTTCAAAGGGAATGGTTCCAGTTTTTGCCTGTTTGGTATGATATTGGCAGTGGGTTTGTCGTATATAGCTTTTATTATTTTGTGATACGTTCCACTGATACCTAGTTTTTTGGGAGTTTCTAGCATAAAGGGCTGTTGAATTTTGTCGAAGGCCGCCTCTGCATTTATTGAGATAATCATGTGGTTTTTGTCTTTGGTTCCATTTACGTGATGGATTGTGTTTATAGACTTGCGTATGTTGAACCAGCCTTACATCCCTAGGATGAAGCCTACTTGATTGTGATGGATAAGCATTTTGATGTGCTGTTGCAGTTGGTTTGCCAGCATTTTATTGAAGAGTTTTATATCTGTGTTCATCATGGAGATTGGCCTGAGGTTTTCTTTTTTTGTTGAGTCTCTGCTGGGTTTTGGTATCAGGATGATGTTGGTCTCATTAAATAAGTTGGGGAGGATTCCCTCTTTTTATATTGTTTGAAATAGTTTCAGAAGGAATGGTACCAGCTCCTCATTGTACGTCTGGTAGTATGCAGATGTGAACCCGTCTGGACCTGGACTTTTTTTGGTGGGTAGACTATTAATTGCTGCCTCAACTTCAGCCCTTGTTATTGGTCTAATCAGGGTTTCAGCTTCTTTCTGGTTTAGTCTTGGGAGGGTGCAAGTGTCCAGGAATTTATCCATTTCTTCCAGGTTACTGGTTTATGTGCATAGGGTTGTTTGTAGTAATCTCTGATGGTTGTTTGTATTTCTGTGGGATTGGTGGTGATATCCCCTTTATCATTTTTTATTGCATCAATTTGATTATTCTCTCTTTTCTTTTTTATTAATCTGGCTATGGGTCTATTTTGTTGTTCTTTTCAGAAAACCAGCTCCTAGATTTATTTATTTCGAAGGGTTTTTTTTTGTCTCTGTCTCCTTCAGTTCTGCTCTGATCTTAGTTATTTCTTGTCTTCTGCTACCTTTTGAGTTCCACCTTAACCATTTTAGGGCCTCTTCAGTTCCTTGAACCCCTTTCCCCGAGGGCCACATACTTCAACACATTTGAATTAAAAAGAAAATTATTAATTATGTTGGATTTATATAAGCAGGCTCCAAGAGTGGTTCTGATACTGAATTTTTTCCCTCATACTTTTTAAGATAAAACTTGTGGTTAAATATACATAACATTTACTATTTTAACTGTTTAATATATGTATTTCAGTGGCATTAAATAAAATCACATTGTTGTACATCTGCCAGCACTATTTCTTATGCTTTTTCATTATCTCAAACAGAAACTCTGTGCCTGTTAAACGCCCCATTCCTGCCCTTCCCCAGGCCCTGAGAAACCTCTGTTCTACTTCCTGTGTCTATGAATTTGCCTGTTCAGGGATCTTAGATGAGGGGGATTCTTGAAAGTCATTCATGTTGTTGCATGTGTTAGAATTTCTTTTTTATGCCTGAATAATATTCCAACGTGTGCACATGCTGCATTCATTCCATCTGCTGGTGGACGTGGGTTTGCATCTGTGGCCATTGTCAGTAATGCCGCTGTGGACGCTGGTGTGCAGGGCTTCTTGGCTGTTTATGTGTCTTTGGGAAAATGTCTGTCCAAGTCCTTTGTCCGTGTTTGAATTGTTGAGTTGTCAGAGTGTTTTTTTCGAACTCCTGTGTCATGATTAAATTGATTGAGAGTTGTTGGAATGGATTTTTTTTTTTTTTCATTCTCTGCTGTGGACCCAGATATGTAGACATTTGGGCATGCTCTGTCCAGCCCTACTTTCTATCACTTCTCTTTGTTCCGTTGCCGGGGGATGTAGAGTAGAATGGACCGTGTATTCCTCATCCACTGGGAAGGAATCAGCTGTCCTTCTTGTGCACTGGTGGAGCGGCTTTGGGAGGCAGACACGGTTTGCAGCTTGTGCCTCTCCGACCTCCTTCCCACCCCCAGTCAGGGTTGTGTGTGTAGTGTGTGGTGTCGCCTCTGCATCTTTGCTGTTGTGTCTGACCCCCTCCCCTTTCCTCGTAGCACTGTGACCTCTGCTGTGTTCACCGTGGGAGACAATGTGGTTTCAGGCAGTGATGACCGCACGGTGAAAGTCTGGGACTTGAAAAACATGAGATCCCCCATTGCAACTATTCGCACAGACTCTGCCATTAACAGGTAAAGCAAATCTGTTGGTTAAGCAAGTGGCTTAGATTGATGTGAAAGGGCTGATTGTGACTGCATGTTTTATTCATAGAGGTTTCACTGTTAGAGCCTCCGGGAAAATGGTTTATGCTCCTTCAGCCTCCAGCACAGTCTCAGTATTCCATGAAAACTTAAACTAACTTAGTCTAACATCAGGTTGGGTTAGTGAGATTTGTCAGAATAAGAATGACCTGGGCTCCTTCAGCCTCCAGCACAGTCTCAGTATTCCATGAAAACTTAAACTAAGTTAGTCTAAAACCAGGTTGGATTAGTGAGATTTGTGAGAATAAGAATGACCCATTTGTGGCCAGATGTTTACTCACCGTGAGGGGTTGGTCTTGTGTCTGGGTGGGTCTGGTTCTACCATTGAGCAGTGTGTGTGTGTCTGTATTGTGTGTATATGCACATGGGGTCTGTGTGATCTCGTTAGGTTTGTGTGAGTAATTTGGTCTCCTTTTAATACTGCGTGTAAGCAGGTGGTTTTGGTCTCTTTTTAAACTGCGTGTAAGCAGGTGGTACACGCATTTTGTTGATGTAGTAGCTCTGAATTGTGAATAATAAGGAATCTCCTGCATCATTATCTGTAAACTCAAAAACTTACAGTGTCACTGTTTCATACACAATCCACTTTCATCTCTTCTTTGCAGGATCAACGTATGTGTTGGCCAAAAAATCATAGCCCTCCCCCATGACAACCGACAAGTGAGACTGTTTGATATGTCAGGAGTGCGCCTGGCACGACTTCCCCGGAGCAGCCGACAGGTAATGGCACAGCCACTGCGCACACACACGGCATGGTGGAGGAGGATGGGCTACACAGCCTGCCCATTGCTGCCAGTAGAAACGGAATGTGAGCTGCACATTTGATTTCACATTTTCTAATAACCGTGTTAACAGAGAGAAATGACAGAAATTAACTTGAGCGATAGAGTTAGCGTTATTTAATCAAATATGCAAAAATAATATAATTTCAACATGTAATCAATATAAAATTATTAGAGATATTTTACATTCTTATTTTCGTACTAAGTCTTTGCCTGCTAAATTTTCATTGGAAATACTTGAGCTATATTTAGAGTTCATAAAGTTTAGAGTTGAAAAAGTAGAGTTGTATACCCAAGTTATTCCAGACTTACTTCAGTGTTCTTAATACCATGATCATTTTTAAGTTTAAAAATAAATAAGATAAAACATGTACTTCCTCTGTTTCACAGCCATGAGGAACAAGCTCTTTCGTGCACGTGTTAGTGGCTGCTCTGTAGGGAAGCAGGCGTAGATGTCTGCAGTTGAGGCTGTACAGACTGGAAGTGTTGAGAGGCTGCATGGGCACTGTGGCCAGGCAGAAGCTGGCTTGGTTGTAGACTGAGGGGTCTTTAAGGTGGGACCTCCTCCACCTCCAGCCAGAAAAACCCATTTCTATGGCAGATTGTTGAGACAGGAAGAAATCTATTTAAATGTTAGTTTCTTGTAAGGTGAGGGGTTGCTCCTTGCTAAGTTCGGGAGATGGCGGAGGGAGTTTCTCGGTATGTGCTGTTCAGCCCACCCGTCCTGGTTGCCTGGAAGGCACAAAGAGAATCGAGACTATGGCACCTGCACAGATGCAGAGGCCCTGGAGGACCTGGGGGCCACTGTTCAAATTCCCTGGTGATTCTGACGTGCTCTGAGTTGGGCCTGGGCCATAGTGTGGGTGGTGGTCACTGTTGGATCTCCCCCAGGAGGTCACCAGGGCAGCTGCGATGCACAGAAACCCCCCACAGTCGAGGCAGCATCTCCCCAGCCTTGTGCTTAACAGAAGCCCCCCCCGCCCCAGAGTCTCCTTCTTTCCTGTCTCCTTTTGATCTTGTTGGAGTACTGTCTTGATACCTGTGTAAGTAGGTGGATTTGCTCCCTGAGACCCCCTGTGGGTACACAGGGCTGCACACGCTCACAGGCAGCACGGGTGGCCCCCTCAGTGCCTCTGTGGCTCATTCTGTGGACACTGGCTTGTGGCTCATGGGCCACAGCTGCTCTGTCCAGGGTGTGCACCTCAGAAACGGCAGGCAGGGTGGGCAGTCAGGGAGGCGGGTGCAAAAGTGGGGGCTCCCAGCGCGGCAGCACCTTTTCTTCCCGTGGCACAGACTTTCTGGAAGTGACATTCCCTGAGACTGGGTGTCTTTTCAGTTCCCCTTCACGGTGCCTGCATGCACTGTTCAGAGTTGACTATTGATGTCTTTACTCCTTGATACAAATCAAAATAGTGGAGTAGAAAAATTTGATGAAATTAGAGTAACTAAAAATATACCTCACAACCCTAACAAAGCCATAAATTGCTTGTCCTGGGGAATCTTTCCATGTTTTGTTAACAGCTGAGTATCATGTGTCCCCTAAGCTGCATCTTAAACACACTAGAATGTTCTCTTTTCAAGGTGCCCATGTGAATTGTAAAATTGCTGTGCAGCATGTAAAGTTTGCATTTTGAAGCACAAATTCATGAGAATGAGTAGGACTGTATTACTTTGAGAGTATTTCCCTCAGAAAAACGGAATTCTAAGTGGTTCTTTGTGATCCTAATTCCATGTAGACAGTTTTATTTTCAGTTATCTGTGAACATTCAACTTTGTTGGCATTGTAGGATTCTGTGCCTGGGTTTATTCCCTCCTAAAGTGGTATGTGAAATAGATTTATTTTTAAGATTAATAAATGTGACTTAACTTTATTTAGAACTTGTAACACCTCTTCAGAAAAATGTGGTTTTCAGTGTCCCAGAACCCTGTGGAGGCTCCTGGTGCGTGAGGGTCCCTGTGAAGTGGAGGCTCCTGCGGTGCAAGGGTCCCTGTGAAGTGGAGGCTCCTGTGGTGCAAGGGTCCCTGTGAAGTGGAGGCTCCCAGGGCGCGAGGGTCCCTGTGACATGGAGGCTCCTGGGGTGCGAGGGTCCCTGTGACATGGAGGCTCCTGGGGCGCAAGGGTCCCTGTGAAGTAGAGGCCCACGTGGCCCCGTGCTGAGTGTCCTGGAGCACATCATGTGCACTGGGGCAGCCACAGTGGCATGGGACATCTTCGAGGTGTGTCTGCTTCCTGGGTGGTGATGCTGTGGGCGCATGAGATAAAAATCCCGTGAGAGCTCTGCCTGAGGCGAAAGTGCTGGCTGACTCTCTCCTGGAAGCTCTTTGTCCTTCGCACTTCTGCAGTGAATGCCGTGAGTTTCGCCTTAAAGAGCTCTTGCCCACAGCCTTGGTTTTACCGCCAGTTAATGGATGCATTGCTGCTTCCTTTCTTGCGCCTTTTGTAATCTTTTGTTATGTGGTCTTTCTTAACAGTTGTTTCATTTTTGTGACCTATTGTGATTCTCTCTCCAAATGCATAAATAGGATATTTATATGTGACTATTTTGCAGGAAAATGTTACGCCATTCTTTGAGTGTTTCTTAATCTGTAGCTTTACTTAATACTGACTCTTGCACTTTATGCTGTAATAGCAACCCATGAGAGCTATTGTGTAATTTAGAAAATGCAGATGGGTCCTAAGGCATTGCTCACAGATATTCCAAGTGTTGTCTAAGAGCCTGCGCCTGCTACGTACATACACAGTGATATGCTGTAAGCTCTGTTAAATATTTTGCAGTAACTTTTCCAACATGCTGATATTTAACTGGAATTCCTGAAGATGGCAGGAATCTACCTAAAAGGCCATTTATTTATCCTTGTTTTATATGACATCAAATGTATTTTTCTAGTTCTTTTATTACTGAAGCCAATTATTTGTTAAAATGGAATTTGAAGTATTCAAAAATTTCACACTGATCATTTATTTGTTTTGTCTGACTGGAATCTTACTCATTTTCTTGAAGAAGGAGTCATACAGTGCTTTTGGGGCAAGTCCTACCAACCTTGAACTCACTGGTGCCCCGGCCTCACTCGCCCTGGGCTGGCTGCACGTTCGGTGGCTCTGCCCTGCTTGGTGGTCTTGGCTCTTGGGGACTGATCCTTTGCACCGTGTCGTTTAACGTACTTACTTTGAGTGATGGGGTTATTCATTTGGCTGAGGTCTTATACATCTTACTGTCAGGAATAATGCACTGATCTTGGTTTGTTTGATGTCACTAGGGCCACAGGAGAATGGTGTGCTGCTCGGCGTGGAGCGAAGACCACCCTGTGTGCAATCTGTTCACCTGTGGGTTTGACCGGCAAGCCATTGGTTGGAACATCAACATCCCTGCATTGCTGCAAGAAAAATAAGGTCACCGGCAGTCCTTAGTGTCACTGTTTGCCAGCACGGACCTTTGACGGGTGCAGGCTCTTTTGTATATTAGTCAGCCATTTTTGTGAGAGTTTGACCCTGGGAAGGGTACTTTGTATGTGTTCTTTTCACATAGTGCCCAGCTTGCATGAAGTGTACAGAGACATGTGTGGTCGTATTTTTTACTTTTGTCTTGTGTATGTGTATTGGGTCCTTTAGGCCATAGAGGCGAAGCTCACCTCCCATGTAGCACATGAAATGGTTGTGAGTTGTTGACGTTGGACAGGTGAACAGTAGGGCATTACATTTGTGTGAATTAAATGTGAACCTGTGTATTACATGGCGGCGTTGGCAGTCCTGCGTCCCGTGGAGTAACTGTGCGTATCTGCCTATGCTGGCTGGTGACCAGCAGGATCACGCCGGGATTTGTGTTTACCTCTCTGTGAGGTTCAGCACGTGCTGTTGTGTAGTCCGCCTCCACTGTCATTTCTGTTACAGTTCTGCAAAGGTAACCTGGATTTTAGAAGTTAAAAAGAAGCATGGGATGTTGGACTTGTACCATTTGGAGTTTCTTTAGGAAAGAAAAGGGTTCTGCTTTTTTTGTAGAAAATCATTTCAATCTCCCAAGGTCTCATGCTAGCAAATTTTGAAATAGGATTCTTATCACCGATTTCAAATATTAAGCAAAATGAATGTAAAGCACTTTAGTTTATAGCCGTGGTTATAAACAGTTTTTAGATGTTTCAAATGACTTGTCCATGGAATGTGACTTGACCTTGATCAGAGACCCTGCTGCCTGCACACAGAGCCCAGTGAATTCTCCGCACCTCAGTCATGTGCTTCCGAACGGGCTCACTCCCATGGTGGTGTTTGAGAGCCAACAACACTACCTCAGAGACGGGTCTCTGGGAAACTTTGGGTCTCACTGGTGCCTGACTGGAGCACTTTGGTTTATAGCTGGAATACCGAGTTCAGTTCAGAAGGCAGGAAAGACAGTCACGCCGACATGTCCTGAAGGTGTAGGCTCTCCACTTAAGCGCACACGCTGACGGCCGCAGCCAGCAGGCCCTGTGATGGGACACTTCCAGCTCCCACAGGGGGACGCCTTTCAGTGCCAGTCCCATTCCTGCTGAGGGAGCCTGCTGTTCTTGCCTTCTTGGGAATTACTGCTCACCTGGTATCTGTATGTTAGTGTTTCTTGCTGAGTTACGGTTTTGATGAAGAGGCTCTCAGTTCCTGCCTCGTATTTTCAGTCCTTTCAATACGTCCACCTGGAGGCTTACCACTTGGAGAGACACAGGAAAGTGATCTTTACAGTTGTCGTGTGACACCCCAGGTCTTTGTGTCTTGCCCCGTTTTACGGTGATGTGGGAGGGAACCCATCTGAGGACTGGTAGATGCAGGTGCAGTAGGACGTGGGACTTTCAGACCTGTCCTTCTGTGCAGCTCACCAAGGGTGAGAGGCACCTCCTTACTTGGGTCTTCAGGGGCTGGTCCTACGAGCTTCAGATCTAAATCCCCAGAATGATTCTGAAATGACTGACAGCCTGGGGCCCAAGAATAACCGACAGTGACCTCATTTGGATTTGATGTGGCTAAGGGACAAACAGCAAATATTTCAGTCGTTTTTATGTTAAAGATAAAAAACGTGTTGTGTTTTTGTCTGACGTTGTTTCTTGACTGCACTGTTCAGAGAGTCCACTGTCCAGAGTCCTCCTGGTCCCTCCGGTTGATGAGAATCTCAGGTTTTGGCTCCTGCTGTCCTGAGTGAACTTGCCTAATGCACAGCTGTGCTGTGTCCAGATGTTGCTGGTCCCTGCTTTTTCTCATGGCCAGAGGTCCGATTGCCAGAGCCTCCCACACTGCACATGCAAAGGCCTGAGCCCAGGGCGGCTTCTGGGGCCACTGCACAGTGCCGGCTTGGGTTCCTCGGAGTTTAATTTGAAAGTCTGGGTGTCTTAAGATGATGGTTAGGAACATTGAAAGATGGCTGCAAATAGCTAAGTCAAACTTAAGAACCAGATTAAAACATTTTTGAAGCTTTTAAAAATCCATGTTCGGAGTGGCCATTGAGATCCAGGCATGCTGGTGACCTTCACTGCCATACCTGCTCACCTTCTCCAGCAAACTGGAGGGACCTCAGAAACGGCTCCTCTTGCACATCCTCAGGACGCAGCCCTGTGGTGCTGAGGGAGAGCTCTTGGGAGCGGAGGCGCCTTGCTATTTGCCGCTGTGTCATCTTCTAACGTGAACTCATCACTGCTGCTGCAGTGTGTTAATCAGGAGTCACAGACAAGATGGGGATGGTGTGTGTGCGTGTGCGCATGCACGCGCATGTGCACATGTGTACGTATGTGTGGCTAAATTAGGTCATGCCGTCAGCCACATGTGATGTCGTCTGAAACAGTATTTGGAAATGGGAACAGTTTTGTTCTTCATGCTGATGTGTCCAGAATTTCATTTAATAATAGATGGAAAATGTGTGGTTACTATAAAGTGTGTATCAATACAGAATTTCATAAGAGCCATGTTGGGCAAAGCAACTCTCTTTTTCAACCACTGCTCATCAGTTTCTGTAGAGACAAAAATTCTGTACATATTTTGGAATCTGAAGAATCCTATGTAAATCATTTGTTACTTAAATCTGTGAAAAACATCTTTCTTTGGAGGAAAGTATGCATTTATAAGTGTTCTGTGGAATCAGTTTTTATTCTATCGATATAATTGTCTCTAAGTGTTCAGTGTCTTCATTGCAATATGAAATTCATTAAAATGTCTGTGTTCCATAATGACTATTATAAAAGCTTTGTGTTATTGGGAGTCTCTTATTTTAGTATTTTTATCATTTTTCATGTTTTGCTTTGGTGAAACATTGGGAATGACTGTATAAACATCAAGATGACCCAGAAGTTGAACAAATATAATACTGGTCATTCGAAAAATTTTTGGACTTAAAAATATCAGTTGTGTTTTCTATCCATCTCTTATGCTAACATTAAACAATACATAATTATGCTTCTTCATCCCCATCAGGACCTCAACAACTTCTAAAAGGATTAACCATCTCATATAATTTTTGCTAAAGTTCCTCAGTATAATAAAATGCTCATACTGTTCTCATTGCAGTAAGCTTGTTTGAAAGAAAAAAAAAAAAAAAAAAAAAAAAAAAAAATTTAAAATATAAAAAAAAAAAAAAAAAAAAAAAAAAAAAAAACAGTTACAGAAAGTAGGTGCCACTTTCTGTGGGAGAATGCAAAGCAGATTGGCAGGGGCTCCTGGTACATGGCCGTGTCCGACCCAAGCGCTGAGGCTGTGGTTGAGGCCATGACTAAAGCTGAAGCCAAGGCCGAGACCAGGGCCGGTGCTGTGGCTGTGGCTGTGGCTGTGGCTGTCGCTGAGGCTGAGGCTGGCGTTGGGACTGGGGCTATGGTGGTGGCCTAGTCTGAGGCTGTGGCTGAGGCTGACACCAGGGCTGGGACTGGGGCTGGGGCTGGGGCCTTGGTGGTGGCTGAGGACATGGCTGTGGCTGTGGCCATGGCCCGAGCTGTGGCTGAGGCTGAGGCTGCTACGGTGTCAGCAGGTGGAGAGTCTGGGAGGGTTCTTGCTTGTGCAGACAGTGGCTCCTTCACACTGGCAAGGCCACTGCCTAAGCTGTGTTGGTGCTGGGAGCATCTTCACCCAGAAAGGCAGACCATTTCTCCACTGGTTACTTAACTTTCTCAATCTTCCTCCTTAGATAGCCTGTGATTATTGTCTAAATTTCATAGTGTTACATCTTCAGTGAATTTAAAATTCATGCTTTATTAGTATCAAGAATTCAGAAGGAAATGCTTACACATTGCTGTGATTTCACCGAAACGCCAGGACGCTGGTCTCCCTTACTAGCTGTAGGGTTGCTATCTGTTTTTCCTTAATAACTTAGAATTTAAAAAAATTATGCTAAAATTTGGGAACACCTGAATTTATTATATGCAACATATGCAATTTATATTACAGTGGGAAGAAGCTGAAAATGAAATTAGCTAAAAGTCTTGTATGATTTTTTTTTAATTAAATTTTTTTTTTTTTTTTTGAGACGGGGCCTCACTGTGTTACCTAGGCTGATTGCTTGCCTTGGCCTCCCAAAGTGCTAGAATTACAGGCTTGAGCCACCACGCCTGGCCAAAAGTCTTGTGTAATTTTAAATTAATTTTAGTAGAATATCTTTTATTAAGCAGCTTTTGGCCAAAATGAAAATGAACTAAGCAGGTCTTTGGAGCTGCAGGAGCTCTGTGTGGAAGCCAACCAAGAGTTTCCTGGGGCCTCTTGGTTTGTGCGCTGAGTGGAGAATAGTGAGGAGCTACCTTGGGTATCTGGTCAAGGAGGCTTCTCTGAGGTGAGTCAAGGCACCAGGAAGTGGCAGGGAGAGTTCCCAGTGAGCAGAGCGCCATATGCAAAAGCTGGGTGAGCTTGGCACACTTCAGGTGCTGAGGTCACAGTGTGACCAGAGTGCAGGTGAAAGGTGGTGGCCTGGGTAGGGGAGCTGGGATGACACGTAGGCACTGTCTCACTAGGAAGCTCTGGGGAAGAGCTTTCATCGTCTGCACCTGAGAGGGTGAAGATCAGAAGTGGGGAGACTGCCCAGTCATCCAGGTGAAGGATGTTAGCTGCCGGGCTATGTTGGTGGCAGTAGGATGGAGAAAGAGGATGGATTGAGATATGTCTCGGGGTTAGAACAGGCAGTTCTTGCTGGAAAGAAGTGTTCTTCATTCGAAAGTTCAGAAAACATCTAGGAAAGGTATTGACTGTGCAGCCATTTCTTAATGTACTCAAGATGTTTCATGCACCGACAGCCTAAAATATATGATCAGGATTTTCACCTTAAAAGGTTGATGATAGGTTAGGAAATGTCAGTCACAGCTTAGAGACATTATTATCTTAGCTAAGTTCATCTGTCGCTTGTGCTGATAAGCATCTTACCCCCACCACGCCACAGACTCTGCCTCTCTCTCACCTGGGCACCATGTCTGCCTCTCACCATGTGGATGCTATCGGAGTGGTCATGCCTTAGCACGTGACACCTTGTCCAGGCATGATTGATTGGGGGTGGGAGGGTCTCAGGCCTTCGGGCTTGACCTGCAACAAAAACACCAGCTCTCTTGGGCCTGTGGTTTGTGGATGACAGACAGCAGGACTTCTCAGCCTCCATAACTGCATGAGCCAATCCCTTATCATAAGTCTTAGTGTATCTGTATACATCCTATTGGTTCTGTTTTTCTGGAGAACCATAATGCAGTGACCGATTTAATTAATTGTTCTAGTACTGTTTGTTATGCACATGAAGTTAAATAATCAATTTGGATCCCTACCTCACACCAAACAAAAATTAATTCCAGCATTAACTGTTAAAAGAAATTTTAAAGGAGAATCATCAAAATTAAATTTTTAAAATAATATTAGGTTTATTAAACAGCTCTTTAAAAATGCATTAAGCAGGCCAGGCAAGGTGGCTCACTCCTGTGATCCCAGCACTTTGGGAGGCTGAGGTGGGCGGATTGCCTGAGGTCAGGAGTTCGAGACCAGCCTGGTCAACATGGTGAAACCCCATCTCTACTAAAAATACCAAAATTAGCCAGGTGTGATGGCACACACCTGTAGTCCCAGCTACTCACGAGACTGAGGCAGGAGAATCGCTTGAACCCAGGAAACGGAGGTTGCAGTGAGCCAAGAACACGCCACTGCACTCCAGCCTGGGCGACAGAGCAAGACTCCATCTAAAAAAAAAAAAAAATGCATTAGGCATACTAGAAAAGGTGGATGAATTCAAAAATTAAAAGGTTCTGTTCATTATAAGACACCTTTAGGGTGAAGTGATAAACCACAAGTGGTAGTTGCAACATATATAATTCACAGAGGACTACTATCCAGGATAGCAAACAAAATTTTATATGTCCATAGGATAATTGGAAATTGAACAGCAGACCTGAATAGGTATATCACAAAAGAGAAAATAAGAGCCAATACCAAAATATAGACATGAGGAATATGAAAATTAAGGCCAAAATGAAATACCATTTCACAGTCATTAGATTGAAGGGAAAATCTGTGGAACATATATAGACTACTAGAACTCTGCACCTTGTTGGTTGGGGTCTAAAGTAGTATAGCAATTTTGGAAACATCTTGGAAACAGTCTGGCTGTGTGCATACATCCGTGTCCAGCACACTAGGTATTTGTTTAGAACATGGTTGATTACGCTGCAATGTCTAGAGCATTTGTATTAGAATTGTCTTGAGTGTTTGTTAAAATGGAGACTTCTGGGTCTCCAGAAGCTACTGACTCGGAATATCTGGGGAAGGGTGAACTGCCTTTTATAATAAACGTGCTCTCACACGGAATTCTACTGTCCAGTTTGAGAACTACTCTTCTAAAGTCCCCACATGTGCCAAAGGACTGTGCAGGGTGACAGCACCAAACTAGAAACAACCCAAACATACAGGGGTAGATAAATTGTTAAATTTACACAGAGAAATAGCACAGAGCGGTAAAATTGGAGAGCAGCATGCTGTACGCAACCCTTGATCTCAGGAACATAATGTGGAATGAAAGCATAGGCACTGAAGACCACGGGCATATGAAACCGTTTTCATAAAGTACAAAAACAGGCCGGGCGCGGTGGCTCAAGCCTGTAATCCCAGCACTTTGGGAGGCCGAGGCGGGTGGATCACGAGGTCAAGAGATTGAGACCATCCTGGTCAACATTGTGAATCCCTGTCTCTACTAAAACTACAAAAAATTAGCTGGGCATGGTGGTGCGTGCCTGTAATCCCAGCTACTCAGGAGGCTGAGGCAGGAGAATTGCCTGAACCCAGGAGGTGGAGGTTGCAGTGAGCCGAGATCGCGCCATTGCACTCCAAGCCTGGGTAACAAGAGCGAAACTCCGTCTCAAAAAAAAAAAAAAGTACAAAAACAAGCAAAACCAAACCACGTCTGCCTGTTCATCTCTCTAATCTGTGTTCACATATTTTGGGGTCAGAGGGTGGGATTGGGAAGAGTGGAGAATTGGCAGTGTTTGGTTCTTAAGTCAGATGTGGTTTTTTATTTTTTTATTTTTTTGGAGATAGTGTCTCACTCTGTCACCCAGGCTGGAATGCACTGACCCGGTCACAGCTCACTGAAGCCTCGATCTCCTGGGCTCAATCGATCCTCCCATATCAGCCTTCCTAGTTGCTAGGACCACAGATGTGTGCCACCATACCTGGCTAATTTTTGTTTGTTTTTGTAGAGACAGGGTTTTGCTGTGCTGCCCAGGCTGGTCTTGAACTCCTGGGGACTCAAGCAATCTGAGTATTCACACTTTATAATACTTTATAATTTGAAGGAATTTTTTAATACTATTTCTTCAATGTACCTAATATTATATAATTAAAAGAGTAATATAAGATATTCTAAAGAGAAAGCATGTGTTATTCCAAAGATGGATAAAGCGAATGCCGCTAAGGTGGGGGGATTTATACCAATATTTTTTGACAGCATCAGTTTTAAACTCATCATTGAGGGGCCATATTTTATTTGCTTCACATCTTAGTACTTTTTCCATTCACAAACATGTAGTTTTATTATTCTATACTGTCTGATTTTCAGGCATTGTGCACATTTCATAGGAGGAAACTCAAAGCCAATTTTGCTCCAAGATAATGTTCTTCAGAAAATGGTCGCTAAGGAAGTTGTTGAAAGGCAATGAGTTACACTGTGTCAAAACTGGTCTGCTTTCAAATACATTTTGGAAATCCCAGCTTTAAAGAAGGAAATGTAATAAGGATTTCATTTGCCAGGTTTGAGCATAAAATAATAAAAGTAGTTTTCTAATGGTGCTCATAAACTGGGACTGAAAATCATTTCAAATCCATGAGACAGTCCAAAAATGGTTATTGAGCAATGGCCACATATTGGAATAAGAATTTTTATTCTTGGTCTGTGTTTTGGGAAAACAGCATTTCATTGCATAGGTGGATAAGTTCTAGAATATTGGCTAAACATGTAATCATTTTCTGTAACGCATATGTATTACAAAAGTTTTCTAGCTCCTGAAGTATTATAGAGTTTTCTAGCTCCATAATATAAAAATGTTCTAGTGATAAACTTTATTTTCCTCCTTTTTCAGTAATAAAATTAATTGTATATGTCCTAACCACTTCCTGTCAGAAGGAGCTAATTTTAGTTTTCCTCTCTTTTGAAACAGCTTTATTCTGGTTTAAGAGACACACCAGACATATTTAAGGTATAAAACGTGATTTCCTTTGACAGGCATTTATCATGAAATCTTCCCCACAACCGAAATCATGCACAATCCCCCGAGGAAGTCGCTTGGGCCCCTCCATGTTCCTCATACTGCCCCTCCTTACCCCTACTCCAGCCTTGGGGAAACACTGGTTTACCTTCTGTCACTAGGGATTAATTCTCATTTTCTATAATTTTATATAAATGCAATTAGATGGTATGTATATTTTGGTTTCTTTCACTCAGAAAGATTATTTTGAAAGATTAATTTTATTGTATGTACCAATATATTTGTTCTCATTGCTGAGTAGGATTTTGTGTGGACATACCACATTTATCTGTTTACCTGCTGATGGACATTCAGATTGTTTCCAGTTTTTGGCCATTTCAAATAAAGCTGATAATGCACACTTGTGCACAAGTCTCTGTGTTGACATATTTTCATGCTCCTGGGTGAATTTCTGTAAATGATAATTTTTAACTCCGAGAACCTGCCATACCATTTTCCAATGTGGCTGTTCTGGAGACCTCTCGTTTCCATTCCAACATGTAAAAGAGCTTGGAAGTAGTCTCTCCCGCCCTCACCATAAAAAGGCGAAAAACAGAAAACAGTGATTTTTCTTAGATCACAGCAGAGAGTTGCGGTCATAGGGCAAACTGCTGACCTCAAAACTGGAGAAACAGGCAGATACAGGGAATGATGGCTTCTGGAAGAGCAGCTGCTGGAGACTGAAATGGCTAGGGGCCCCAAATGAGGCCATGGAGGCATTGATGGAGGCTGGAGCTGACTGTGGACTGAAGGCTCCCAGATGTCTGGCCTGCTGGTTGCCTCAATTTCATGGGTTCTACTTCCAGGAGCACCACCAAGTTCCCATGGTGAAGATGGGAGAAAGATCCCCTCCAGTGTGGTGAGGGGAGGGAAGGTGACCGTGAAGCCAGCCAGAGCTTTCTCACTACAGACCCCTCTCTGCAAGGGCAAGGCCTTCACCAGCACGACTGACTTGGGAGAAATCACTCAGCTCCAGCCTCTCAGCCTTCCTGTCTCAGGGGCAGTACCTTGAGAATCACTTGTGGAGGTTACAGCCACAGTGTGCAGGCCCCCTGAAAACATGAGACCAATTCATGGCACCACAGTCCCCTCCCTTCCTCTCCCCTTTCCTCCCTACTCCTCTTCCACCTGGCCTCACAACCACAGAGCTCCTGAATAAGGACAGCCAAGGGGGCCAGAGCTCCGACTCAACTTAAGAAGAAATTTCAAGGGAAATCCAAGACAATAGGGGAGACAAAAGCAAAGACACCGGAGGATATTGAAGCCTCTGATTCCTGCAGCTGCAGCAGACAATGAGCCCAGCCTCCCTCCTAGACAGAGGCTAAAACCTCACACCAAAAGCCTGCTTACCTCAGTGCCTTCTGCTCAGTATGCCGTGTTTAGCTTTCAGTTGATGATGAGAAGGTACACCAAAGGTCAAAACACGATCTGAAGAGACAAAGCATCAGACCAGACTCAGATATGGCAGAGACTTTGGAATTGGCAGACACGAATTTAAAAACAACCATGATGCGTATGCTAAGGGCTCAAGTGGGAAAAGTGAACAATGGGCAAGAACAGTTGGGTAATGTAGGTAGAGAAATGGAAATTCTAAGAATAAAAAGAAATAAATAGCACTGTAACAGAAATGGAGAATGCCTTTAACTGGCTTTTAGCAGACTACGCATGGCTGAGAAAAGCATCAGTGAACTTCAATTCAGGTCAATAGAAACCACTCGAAGCGCAAAGTAAAAAAAAGAATGAAAAAGGCAGAATGGTATCAAAGATTTGTGGCACAATTACAAAAGATGTAATATGCATGTTTGGGAATACCAGGAGGAGCAAGAAAGGATGAGGAGCAAGTTGTAAAGTAGTAGCTGAAAACGTTCCAAAATTAATAGGAAAAACAAGACTACAAATCAAGGAAGCTTAAGGAATACATACCAAGTGGATAAGTACCAAGAGACTTGGTCAACACTTAGGCATGTTATATTCAAACTGCAGAAAACCAAAGACAAAAAGAGGACCTTGAAAGGAGTTAGGGAAAAAGCACTTTATGTGTGGAGGAACAATATTAATAATGACATCAGACATCAGGAACCATGCAACTAAGAAGAGAATGGAGTGAAATGTTTAAAGTCTGAAAGAAAAACCATCAGTAAAGAATTTTGCATCTAGAGAATTATCCTGCAATAGTGAGAGAGAAATGGTTTCCAGGACAAAAACAGAGGAAACGCGTGCATTTATCTGTATCCTGCAGTTTAAAAAATTTTTACCAGTTACTTATAATCACTTTTAGAATAGATTCTGTCAGATTTTCTACCTTGGGATAATAGCATTTGGTTTATTTTTTTACTTTGATGTATTGTGATGGTGAGAACCTTTAATACAATGTGGGACCAAAGTAGAGAAGGTGAACTCCATCTTGTTCCTGATCTGAAAGAGAAGGCACTCAGTATTTCACCATTAATTAGGATATTAGCTTATGTTTTTGACAGATGTTCTTCATCAAATTGGAGGAGTTCCATTTATTGGTTGCTGAAGAATTATCAGAAATGCATGCAGGATTTTATTTTCCAATTTTTTTGGTGCTTATTGAGGTAGCCATATTTTTGTTAATATGATGATTTATATTAATGGATTTATGAATGTTAAACCAACCTTGCGTTTTTGAAGATAAGCCCAGTTTTGTCATACTGTACTATTCTTTTTTTATATTGCTGCATTTGATTTACAATTATTTTGTTAAGGATTTTTGTGTCTATGTTAATGAGAGACTGGGCTGCAGTTTTCTTTTCTTCTGAAGTGTCTGTCTGATTTTAGTATCAGTGTAATGCAGGCCTCATAGAATTGGAAAGATTTCTCTATTCCTCAATTTTCTGAAAAAGTTTATGTGGAATTGGTATTATTTTTACCTCAAATGTTTGGTAGAGTTCATGAGCGAAGCAATATGGATATGGAATTTTCTTTGTGAAAAGGTTTTAAACTGTAAGTTAAATATATTCGATATGAGGATAATTCAAGTTATCATTTTCTACTTGAGTTAAACATTGATAGCTTAAATTTTTCAAGGAATTCCTTCATTTCATCTAAGCTATTGAGTTTGTCATAAAGTTGTTCACATTATTCACTTCTCATCTTTTAATATCTGTGGAATCTGTAATAATGTCACCTCTCTCATTCCTGATATTGGTAACTATGTCTTCCTTTCCTGTCTTTTCTGATTAATCTGGCTGAAGGTCTATCAATTTTATTGATACTTTTAATGAACAAGATTTTGGTTCATTGATTTTTCTATTTCATTTGGTATTTTCTTGTTTTCTGCTCTGATTTTTATTATTTCCTTTCTTCTCATTACTTTTGAGTTTACTTTGTTCTTCTGTTTTCACTTAAGGTGGGAAGCTGTGGTCTTTGATTTAAATAGAAGTGAGAAAATTATATTTCCATAGTATCTAACTGTATAGATGAGAACTTTTAAAATAGGTGACACATTGTGGTTTTTATTTTTGTTTGTCGTTATTGTGGCTGTTTTTAAGTGAAAACATTTTATTAGGAAGAGTAAAGTCACAAAAACATAAAAGTCATCTTTACCAGAATGAAACCATATTTCATAGCCCTTTAGGAAACATTGCACAGTTATGTTTACATACAGTTACCTTCTTTTTTCTCAAGAATGGAATGTGTATTTTTCAAATATAAAATTGAACTTAAATTTAGAACATCATAATCTGGAGTGGTTGAAATCTGCCTCTGTTTGGAAAATGCACAGGATGATTGTGCTAATTCAGTGCCTTCAGATACAGCCATGGGTGCCCAGAGACTGCTCCTGTCAGGCTTCCCTTTTCTAGCCCATTTGAAAAAAGAGAACGGTGCTGGGTGGTGCAGGGCTTGACACCTTTCCACGAGGCCAGGGTGTCCTGATGCCAAGACTCTGAGCAAACCTCTCCTCCCAGCCACAACAGATTTTCTTCTGTTTCCTGCCTTTCTGCTGCTGTGTCTATCCCAGGTCACATGCTGCCCTCAGCAACGGAATCATTTAACAATGCTTCCACCCTCTGGCTTTACACTTCTTTCCTTGTAAATGAGTTTGTTTATGAAAGGTGTTATTTTCTTGCCCACAGATAAAATGTCTTGAGGGATTGATGAATGATTTTCCTAGCCCAAACTAAAATAGACTGAAGCAGCATTGTGCTTCCATTTCTTTCTTTCTTTTCATTTTTGGCTGAAGTCTTGGGCTTGCGTTGTTAGTTTTAGCTTCAGTCCATGGTTTTGCAGCATCTTTTGAAGTCATGTGTGGACTTGAGCACACTCTGAACAAGGGAGGACCACACTGTCACCCTTCCTTGGCTAGGCCCCTCCAGCAGTTCCTGAAGACCTCTCCAGTTCTTGCATGGCTACTTCAGAAAAGGGTGAAATGCTGACATGGTGGCACAGCAGGCCTGCAGTAGAGACTGCCCAGGAGTCACCTGCAGTAGAGACTGCTCGGAAGTCGCCTGCGGTTAGAGACTGCCAGGGGAGTCGCCTGCGGGTAGAGACTGCCCAGGAGAGTCGCCTGCGGGTAGAGACTGCCCAGGGGAGTCGCTTGGGCTTAGAGACTGTCTAGGAATCACCTGCATTAGAGACTGCCTAGGAATCATCAGTATCCACTGCAAGGAACTCACTCAGTGTTTGAACTATTTGGGAAGCAGTATGTATTTCCTGGTAATTTTCTAGTTGGTGGTTATGTTCTGTATTTCAAAGGTTTCCAGATATGCCAGGAAAGAGGAATCCCACAATATTACATCCTAGTAATGACTGCCCGTGGGATGAAGAATCCATTTAAAATGGTGTATCTTCCAGCAACTCTGTAAACAGCTGGATGCCCTGGAGAGTGGGTTCAATGCTGTCAGAAAACAGTATGTGACTCGGCAGCTCTCCTGAGTGGCCAGTGAGACCCGGGCAATTCTCCTGAGTGAGTGACCTGTTGGACCCAGGCAGCTCTCCTGAGTGAGGGGCTGGTGGGACCCAGGCATCTCTCAGCCAAGTGGCTGGTGGGGCGATCATCCCTGCAGATTTTGTAAGGAAAGAGGCTTGCCAACCCCAAAGACCACTCCCAAGAATGCCTTCAGACATAGTCCGTTTTTTAAAACTAATATTTAAATGTTACCAATATTTATGAAGCAAAAGGTTTAAGATTCAGATTTTTCACTTTTCTTGTAAATATTAGCATACCAGAGAAAACCGGGCCAGCATCTCCCCATTGCCGCCAGTGGAGCTGAGGAGGGGCCGCCATGTCTGGATGCCTGAGTCAGGACCAGGTCAGCACCGTCCTTAACCACCGGGCTCCTGCAGAAATTTGAATTTGCATCCTATGAAATGCATGCTGGCCACTTTCTAAATTTTTTCTCCGAGCCAACTTCTATGCAGAGCTCCAGATTCTGCCACCTGGATGTCATGGATGTCCTGGATGGCGGAAACTCATGATATCAACATTTATTTTTCCACAGGATTTTATTATGAAAAATTTCAAACCTACAGAAGAATTTAAAGATTTTTTTCAGTGAAAGCCCACATTTCCACCACTTAACTTTATGATTAACAGTTTACATTCCTGTTTTGTCACATATCCATGTATCTATTCTCTAGCCCTCTACTGAACCATTTTATCTTTAGATACTAGTTTTTAGGGCAATTTTAGGGTTATGGCAAAGTTGAGCAGAAAATGCACAGTTGTCGCATATGCCCTCTGCCCCCACACAGGCACAGCCTCCTCCACCATCAGTGTCCCCACCAGAGGGTGCATTTATTACACTTGGAGAGTCAACATTATCACACCATTATTACTCCAAATCCACAGTTTACATTAGGGTTCACTCTTGGTTTTGGACATTCTATGGGTTTGGGCAAATGTATGATGCCATGGATCCATTATTTTAGTATCATGCACAGTAGTGCCACTGCTCCAGAAAACCTCCATGCTCCACTTATTCAGCCCTCCCTCATCTCAGCCTTGGCAAGCACTGATTCTTTTTTTCTAATACTTTAAGTTCTGGAGTACATGTGTAGAACATGCAGGTTTGTTACATAGGCATACACATGCCATGGTAGTTTGCTGCATCCATCACCCTGTCATCTACATTAGGTATTTCTCCTAATGCTATCCCTCCCCAACCCCCACCTCCTTGCTATCCCTATCCTAGCCCCCTACCCCCAACAGGACCCGGCGTGTGATTTTCCCCTTTCTGTGTCCATGTGTTCTAATTGTTCAACTCCCACTTATGAGTGAGAACATGCAATGTTTGGTTTTCTGTTCTTGTGTCAGTTTGCTGAAAATGATGGTTTCCAGCATCATCCATGTCTCTGCAAAGTACCTGAACTCATCTTTTTTATGGTTGCATAGTATTCAATGATGTATATGTGCCACATTTTCTTTATCCAGTCTGATATCCACATTTTCTTTATCACTGACTTTTAAAAAACTTACCTTCACTCATAGTTTTGCCTTCTCCAGAATGTTCTATAGTTGCTATCCTACAGCATGTAGCCTTTTCATATTGGCTTCTTTCACTTAGCAATATGCATTTAAGGTTCTTCCATGTCTTTTCATGGGTTGATAACTCATTTCTTTTTACTACTGAATCATATTCCACTGCCTGGATGTCCCACAGTTTATTTGTCCATTTGCCCACTGAAGGACATCTTGGTTACTTCCAAGTTTTGGCAATTATGAATAAAAATGTTACAAACATCTGTGTACAAATTTTTATGTAGAAAAATTTTCAACTTCTTTGGGTAAATACCAAGAACTGCAATTTTTGGATCATATGGTAAGAGTATGTTTAGTTTTGTAAGAAATTGCCAAGCCACATGATAATGGTTTGGCTGTGTCCCCACCTGTATGTCATCTTGAATTGTAACTCCCATAATTCCCATGTGTTGTGGGAGGAACCCGGTGGCAGGTGATTGAATTATGGGGGTGGGTCTTTCCTGCATTGTTCTCATGATAGTGAATGAGTTTCAAGAGATCTCATGGTTTTAAAAAGAGGAGTTCCCCCTGCACAAACTCTGTCTTTGCCCACCGCCATCCATGTAAGATGTGACTTGCGCCTCCTTGCCTTTCACCATGATTGTGAGGTCTCCCCAGCTGTGTGGAACTGTAAGTCCATTAAACCTCTTTTTCTTCCCAGATTTGGGTATGTCTTTATCAACAGTGTGCAAATGGACTAATACACTACTTTTCAAAGTAGTAGCAACATTTTCCTCTCCCACCATCAGTGAATGAAGGATCCTGTTGCTCCATATACCTGCCAGCATTTGGTATTGTCAGTATTTTGGATTTTGGCCATTGCAATAGGTGTGGTAGTATCTCATTATCTCATTTTTTTTTTAAATTTGTGATTTCTTAGTGACATATGATGATGAGTATCTTTTCATATGCTTACTTGCCATCTGTATATCTTATCTGGTGAAGTGTCTATTCAGACCTTTTGCCCATTTTTAAGTTGGGTTATTTTTTTTATTGAGTTTTAAGAGTTCTTTGTGTATTTTGGCTAACAGTCCTTTATCAAATGTGACTTCTGCAAGTACTTTCTCCTAGTCTGTGGCTGGCTCCAGGATCTGTAGCAATATTCTCTATTTTATTCCTAATTTTGGTGATTTGTACCTTCTCTTTATCTTTTTCAGCCTGGTCAGAGGTCCATCAATTTTACTGGTTTTCATTTGGGGGTGTGGGGGTGAAGACCTAGCTTTTTGTCTCATTGATTTTTTTCTCTTATTTTCCTTTTAATTAATTTCTACTTTAATATTTATTATTTCCCCTTTCTACTTCTTTTGGATTTACTTTGACTTTTCTAATTTCTTGAGGTAAGAACCTAAATGATTGATTCGAGATCTTTATTCTTTTCTAATATAAATGTTATGTGTTATAAATTTCTCTGTTGGAATTGCTTTAGTGATATCCCACATACTTTGGTGTGTTTATTTTAATTTTTATTCAATTCTATGCATTTCAAATTTCTTTTAAAACTTTCAATTAGACCTATAGGTTATTTAGAAGTACGTTGTTAATTTCAAGTGCTTGGATGTTTTCCCATTCTTTCTGCTATTGATTCTAATTCTGCTATTCATTTGTTCCATTGTGGTCAGAGAACATACTGTGTGATTTCAATTATTTAACATTTCCCAAGGTTTGCTTTTATGCCCAGGATATATGTTCTATTTTGTTACAAGTTCTGTGAGTGCATATAAAGAATCTGTATTCTGCTGTCATTGGATAGAGTATTCTGTAAAATTCAATAGATCTCACTGGTCAGTGCTGCTTACTTCTGCTATATATTTGATGAATTTCTAGTAGTTCTATATTCGTCACGGGCGGTGCAGGTGGGGGCACAGGACA
>NW_016107828.1:60001-64467 GCF_001604975.1 Cebus imitator | reverse complement strand
GGTGCACATAGGGGCACAGGATGCTCAGTCACGGGCGGTGCACATGGGAACACAGGACACTGTCATGGGCGGTACATGTGGGGACACAGGACACTCAGTCACAGGTAGTGCACGCGGGGGCACAGGACACTCAATCACAGGCAGTGCACACGGGGGACACAGGACACTCAGTCATGGATGGCTTTGTCCTGAGGCTCCTTTCCCAGGGCCACTTCCCTCCTGATCTATCCTCAGACAGGCAGCACCCTCCTGACTTCCCAACATCACACACAAACATGCACACGTGAGGACACACACATGCACATGCGTGCACACACCACACAAATGCACATATGTACACAGGCACCACACACACCCATCTGAGCATGCACATGTCAGCACACACATCACACACCACATTCATATATGCATATGTGTGAGCACAGAGGCGTCCACACACCACACACATACACATACATGTGACAGTGCACAGATGAGCCCACATACCTACCCCACACAAATGCACATGTGTGAGCAGGTGTCCACACACCACACACATACACCCATGTAACTGTGCACAAATGAGCCCACACACCACACAAACAAATGCACGTGTGAGTGTGCACAAGAGCCTACACACCACACACATACATGCACATGTGTGACACCACACATATATGCACATGTGTTAGCACATGAATGTGCACACACAGGACAGAGGCTCCCTTGGCCCTGCTCTCTGCTCAGGCTGCGAAGCCCCCTCACCCCCACTTTGATGGTGTGCACTGAAATAGTCCAGTATCTGCCTCAACTCAGAGCAGAGGGACGTGAACGACAGATGCACCTCCAGGCATGGGCGAACAGGTGTGCTGCCCTCCAGGTGCATGTGCTGCTGAGCATGGAGGGCGAACGGATTGACCTGTGACAAGTAGGGCACTTAGCTGGGCCTGGGCGGTTTGTGGTTACATTTGTGAAGGTCTTTGTGAGATAGGAGGGAGCCCTGGGGAAGAGGCCCTGGAGCACCAGGTGTCCTAGAGGGAGGGTCAGAGATGGAGGCTGAGGGTCACAGGAGAGAGGAGAGGGCAGAGAGAGGAAGGACAGGGAAGAAGAGGGGAAGATGGGGTGGGCCAGCTGAGCCTGGGAAGGCCGAGTGGGCATGCAGTGTCATTTTCTACCTTCGCAAGATGCCCTCTGTGAGAAGCACCAGGAGAGCGGTGAGACTCTATCCGGAGGCAGGATAACTGGGCTCTTAGTTATCCACAGAGGCCTGGACCTGGAGGGACTGAGTCCACAGAGCTCCCCACTGCCCGAAGCCTCATTTCCTCCCATGCACCACGACCTCTGGGTCAAGTCATTAATTCTGGGGCTTCCCACATCCATCTGTGATGTGGAGGAAGCCATCTCTGGACACTACCAGAATGTGGTCAAGAACTCCAAAGCCTCACCAGCAGGGCTGTGGCGGGGAGACAGGTGTTAATATCGCCTTCATCAGCCACCGTGCATCAGGTGGCTCCGTTTCCACCTTGTCCGGAGAATGCAGCCTTGCGGTGTGTGTGCCAATAACAGTGCTCGTTCTGTAAGTCAGAGCCTCAAAGAATGGACTGATTTCAGCTTCTGAAATATTTCTTGTTTTGATTTAAGAGTTTTAGTGGAATAAAAGATGGATTTCGTTTGAACTGGTTCAACAGGTAATCACAAGTTGAGCTGATTCATCTAGAAAAAGATGACTTTATGGGCTCTTTCATTGTTTAATTTGGTTCACAATCTCATTAGACATTAGCAGAGAAACCCAGTGAAGGTGATTGTGAAGAGCAGAGTGTGTCACCGTGTGGCACACAGCCCTCGCAGCTGAACACCTCAGCACCCTTCTACCATGGCAGCCACTAGCCAGAAATATCAGCCACTGTCTCTGGAGAGCACCTGGCTGTTTGGGTTTCATCTCTCTCCAAGATTCGATGGGTGATTCACTCAACTATGAGTGCTGTTCATGAGAGCCTTCAAGGCGTGGGTGTGGGGTGTCATGCAGCTTCTGAGCTTTTAACAGCGGAGCTCAGACTGCACCTGGTGTTGACCCACAGTTATTTATTTATTTATTTTTTTGAGACAGGGTCTCTCTCTGGCTCCCAGGCTGGAGTGCAGTGGTGTGATCTCGGCTCACTGCAACCTCCCAGGTTCAAGTGATTCTCCTGCCTCAGCCTCCCGAGTAGCTGGGATTACAGGCACCTGCCACCATGACTGGCTGAGTTTTGTATTTTTGGTAGAGATCGATTTTCACCATGTTGGCCAGGCTGGTCTCGAACTCTTGGCTTCAGTGATCTGCCCACCTCCACCTCCCAAAGTGCTGGGATTACAGGTATGAGCCACTGCACTGGCCTGGCCCACAGTTATTGATGGCGCACTATGCGTTTCAGTCCATCAGTTGGGTGTCACCATTGGAGTTGCAGAAACGTTTATCTGGAGGTGTGAACGGAAAAGGGGTTGAGTGTCCGGAGAGCCTTCTGCATGGGAGCAGCTCCAGTCTCAGCCCACACCCCACGGCCAACCACAAAACCAGCCAGGAGCTGTCCCCGGGAACAGTGGGCGTCCAGCGGATCCTGCCACATGCCTGGCCCAGAAGCCCCATGATTTTATATCCTCTATCAAGCAGACAGAGAATTTTCCGCGGTTGCTGTTGTTTAAAACCAGTGGCTCCTGATTATAAAATCATGAGCATGCTGTTGGCAGAGCTGAACCCTTGCTTTAAGGAGCGGAGGAGTGGGCATCTGACATCCATGCAGGAGGCAGGGGGTTCTCCAGACCCCAGGGGATTTAGATGCAGGACTGCCCAGCAGAGCCAGACGATGTATGCCCCACGGCAGGCAGGAGGCAGGGGATTCCCCAGACCCGAGGGGTTCAGATGCTAGATGGCCCAGCACAGCCAGATGATGTGTGCCCCATGGCAGGCAGCAGGCAGGGGGTTCCCCAGATCCAAGGGGTTCAGATGGTGGACAGTCCAACAGAGCCAGATGACGTGTGCCTCTCAGGGGAGGCTAAGGACAAACTTCTCTTCCAAGAACAAACTTTCACCAGACTTATTACCTTTAGTTAAAAAGCTAGTATTTTAACTTTTTCTATTTATTGATTTTCTATCATATCAGGACAGTGTCCTGAGCAGTACAGAAAAATCTGTACTTATACAGGAAATTATAGAAATTATAGAATTTTCTGAGAAATAGGAAAATGTATCTATTGGCATAAGTGGCTGCATTAGTATTCTGGGGCTGCTGTCGCAAATGAACACAGGTTTGCTATTTCACAGCCTGGGGATTAGGAGTCCGGCGTGGCGTCCACTCAGCGAGAGCTGGGCTCCTTCCAGCAGCTTTGGGGAGATGCCATTCCCTACCTTGCAGCCTCTGGGACCCCCCCGTGGGTCCCCTCCCATCCTTAAGGCCACAGATGGCCCTGCCTGCCCTGTCCCACCCTCATCCAGTGTCCCTTGGCCTCTCTCGTCTGCCAGCTTCCATGTAAGGGCCCTTGAGATTACATGGGTTGCACCCAGATGACCCAGGACACCCTCCCTATTTCCAGGTTTCCAGGTGGGCCAAGTAGCTAATCCCTCACCATGGAGCGTCACACAGTCACAGGGCCCCGGATGGGGACGAGGATTCTGCCTCCCGCAGCTGGTATAAATCTTAGATTACTCTGAAATAATCTCCTTTTCATGACCACCATATGAATTAAATTAATCATATGATGTTTGAAAAGATCACTGTAGTTTTAAATCCTTTTGTATGCTTATAACACGTTAGCATCTGCCAGGCTTTGTAATGTTCTTTTATCTTCAACCATTCTCTAAAATGCATTTTCCAGACTGTATTAGCTCTTTTTTTTTCTCTCCAAACCAGACAACAGCCGTTCTCTGGGCCTCAATTTCCATGTCTCTAAAATGAGATTTGTAGACTACCTGCCAATTTGTCCTTAACATCAGAGAGATAAAATATGGTCTCTGTTGCCAAGAAATTTGCGATATTTAAGGGGAGGTAAGAGATCTCTCCACACGTTGAGAACTTTTGCAAGGTTGCTTATATTTCTATTTGACTCTCTCTTTATGGAAATATCAGTGTCCAAGGGCGTGTGGTTCACATCCAAGAATTCACCTACAAATGTTACAGGACCAGCCCTTTCTAGGAAAGCCTGAGCTGTCACTGGAGTGGGTGTCAGTGCAGGTCAGGGAGTCGGGGCAATGGTAGAGCTGCCACCCTGCTGTGTTCATACATTGCTGCAGCGGCTGCCTGGTTATCTGGTTGATTGGAAGTTCTGCTGTGTTCATACAGGCTGTCTCTGTGGCTGTGTCCCCGGGCCCCGTGTCTCCAGGGCAGGCTGGTTTCTGTGGCTGTGACCCCTGGGCCCTGCGTCCCCAGGGCAGGCTGGCTTTGTGGCTGTGCCCCCCTAAGTCCCACATCCTGGGGCAGGCTGGGCTCTGTGGCTGTGCCTCCCTGTGTCCCCAG
>NW_016107828.1:57586-59841 GCF_001604975.1 Cebus imitator | reverse complement strand
GTGCCCCCCTAAGTCCCACATCCTGGGGCAGGCTGGGCTCTGTGGCTGTGCCTCCCTGTGTCCCCAGGGCAGGCTGGGCTCTGTGGCTGTGGCCCCGGCTCCCGTGTCCTGGGGCAGGCTGGCTCTGTGACTGTGCCCCCCTCTGTCCCCAGGGCAGGCTGGCTCTGTGGATGTGTCTCCCGGGCCCCATGTCCTGGGGCAGGCTAGCTCTCTGGCTGTGCTCCCAAGGCCCCCTGTCCCCAGGGCAGGCTAGTTTCTGGGTGTGCCCCCGGGGCAGGCTAGTTTCTGGGTGTGCCCCCGGGGCCTGCAGGCACTGCACAGTGCTATCATTGGCCTGTTGGGGCTGTAGTGCTGTTTGCTTTGGAATAAGCCTATCAACAGCCTCTCTTAAAACTGCCTGGAGCTGCCCAGGCTTTGGATGCCCAGATGGAAGGAACCACAGGGCTGCCTGTGCCTCCCTCATGAACCTTTTCCATGCTGTTCAGAAGCACAGAGCAGACTTACCGGAACAGTGGCCAGGGGTCCGTTTCTGAGCCTCAGAAGCATGTTTGCTGCTGAGTCTGATTTCCTTCAATAAACACGAGATCGCGTGATGGTGGACGTATTTCCGAGGCAGGACCGGCACGTTGCAGGTATTTCCGAGGCAGGACTGGCATGTTGCAGGTATTTCTGAGGAAGAACAGGCGCGTCGCGGGTATTTCTGAGGCAGGAGCGGCGCGTCACGGGCGACTCTGAAGAAGGACCATCTTCGGCTCATCCAGGGTGGATGGCAGAGGAGAAGCCGTCACGCCAAGGCACCGAGGAGATGCTCATAACGCCACCTCTGGGTACTGCAGAACTTGGCCTTGGACTGAACTGGGGAGAGAGAGGAAAGAAGCAATGATGACTCCAAAATTTTGAGAGTGGCTGACCGAAGAAGAAGAAGGAATTGCAAAGTAAAAGAGGAAAAAACAAAGATGATGAGTTCAGTTTTCCAAATTGCAGATTTCAAATCTGTGTGGGGCAGCGCGGCGTTTCCTCCCAGTCATGGAAAGCTGGGGCGCCTGGGCTGGCGCAGTGTGGGCCATGCCCAGCAGGACAGAGGACAGCGGCTCAATGCTGGTGACCTGCACAGCGAAAGGTTTCCTTCCCTTCACGTATTTCAACGGGGAGCGGCCCATGCACACCAGGAGCTCACCTGCACACCTTCCTCGCAGCTTAGCCAGGGAAGGAGGGTTTGGAAGCTGCTTTGACCATCATTAAAAGAGCATTTCAATCACAATATGTCAAAAATGTGGTAACAGGAAGACTGAGAAAGTCCAGCGATGTTTCAAAGCAATGCAGTTTAAAAAAAAAGAACAGTTCAATCCATTAACTAAAATAAACTTGGGGGAAACAACTCATTTCTATGCTGGCGAGCAGATGTACAAGACAGCTTCTGTTTAGGGTGAAAATACAGGTTGCGTCCCGCAGGAAGCCAGCGTGGGGCAGGCTGCTCTTCTCCGAGGGTGGAGAGGCAGCCGCTGACCCCAGCAGGCCTTTAAACCTCCCCTGCAAACCCAAGATTATCATCTCAGGCGGCGCAGCCCCCAGGGTCTCACTGTGTTATCCCAAAGCAGGCGAGTTTCTGAACATCCAGCTGACACCACAAGGCTCTGGACATTCAGAGGCCGCCAGTCAGGCCAGCAAACCCCACCTTTTCCTGAGCTGCACGGCAGCCTGGCTGTGGATGTGAGAGTTCAGCTTTCTTCCACCACGGGCAGGGACGTGGCTTCAGGAACCCACTGGAGGAGTCAAAGGGCCTCTGTGGCCTCTTGCACTGGCTCTGGCCTCGGCACTGGGGCATCTCCATTCTCCCGAGGGCACTTGGAGGCCGAATTTCTTCCACAGGAGCACACGCAGGAGAGAGAGCTCAGACGTTTTCAGGGCCCAGTCCACGTGTGCCCTCCTGTGAGAGGGAGGCTGTGAGAATCCAGGGGACAATGTCAAAGTGCTGCTTTCCAACGTGTGGCCTGCACCCGTACGCTTTATGTAGATGAGGGATGATGCGAGGACTGGAAAGGGCACAACCCGAAGTCAGCTCTGCAGCTTTCCAAGGTGTGAACTCCCGGGAGCCAGCACAGACCCCACCCGACCTGCTTTCCAAGTGTAAACACCTGAGGGCCAGCATAGATCCCACCCTACCTGCTTTCCAAGGTGTGAACACTTGGGAGCCAGCACAGACCCCAGCCAACCCACTTTCCAAGGTGTGAACACTCAGGAGCCAGCACAGACCC
>NW_016107828.1:51141-56081 GCF_001604975.1 Cebus imitator | reverse complement strand
CCTCAGGGAGCCAGCACAGACCCCAGCCAACCCACTTTCCAAGTGTGAACACCCTCAGGGAGCCAACACAGACCCCAACTGACCCACTTTCCAAGGTGTGAACACTCAGGAGCCAGCATAGACCCCAGCCAACCCACTTTCCAAGGTGTGAACACCCTGCAGCAAGCCAGCACAGACCCCACCTGACCCTCTTTCCAAGGTGTGAATGCCTGGGGAGCCAGCACAGACCCCACCCGACCCCACTGGGCCCAGTGTCCCTGAAAAACACCATTTCCACTGAGCTAGGAAGGCTGAGAACAGTTTCCAAAGAGACTCGTGATTTGGGTCTTGGGTCTTCATTTGTTTCCTAAATGAAATGGAGTGAAATGAAGTTTATTTATTTATTTATTTATTTTGAGATTTTAGCAGGACCCCAAGTCATGGTAGTTTAAAGAAGGTGAAAGAGTATTTTCCTCCCCAGTCTGAAACTATCTGTTTTAAGTAGTTAGGGTTAGTTTGCGGCTGAAACCCTCGCTATTCAGAGTGCTGTCTGCATTTCAGCTACAGATAATCTCACTTGCAAGTCCTAGTCTCTGGTCAGAACCTGCATTTTGAAAACATCTGCAGGCGATTTATAGACACAATAAGCTTTGAAATAAAATGGGGGTTTTCTTCTCTTGCATATTTACACCTGAGAATGATCTATTTAGGCTCAGTATGTGCCCCACGAAGTCAGCAAGCTAGGATTTTTTTTTTTTTTCATCTTCCAGCTTCATTCTGTGTGTCCTCTACTCATACTCATCTCATGCTGCAGGGTGGCTGCATGTGCTCCATACATCACACCTGTATTTCAGGTAGGGATGGTTCCTGGAGGGTGCTCAGTACCATGCCAGCATCCTGCTGGCTGACACATTGGCACGTGGCCATGTCAGCTGCGAGGGTGATGCTTCTGCACATTTTGGTTTCTTCCCTTTCATCCTCCCATCCCTGACCTTTTTTTTTTTTTTGCCTAGGAGCAGATGCCTAATAAATCACCTGCACTCAAATCTTTGTCTCAGAGACTGTTTCTGGGAGAACCCAAGCCAAGACGGACAGTGAAATCAACACTACCACCCGCTTAGTTTCCAGCTAGGAATAGAGCAGGCTGCTCTCCCAAGACACTTTTCAGCCCCTGAAGTCTCCTTTCCAGAAGGTCCTGCATCTTTGGGCACTTGCTTCCAGGGCAGTTGCATCTGGCAGGATAGCCGGTGAGCGATAAGGCCTGCAAACCTCAAGCCACAGCTTTAAAGATGACTCCCTTGATATTCCACAGTGTGGGAAGTTACTGGGGTCCAGCCAGTATGTTCTGGGAGCTGCCTGGTTAAAAATCAATTTGTTGGCCGGGCGCGGTGGCTCAAACCTGTAATCTCAGCACTTTGGGAGGCCGAGGCGGGTGGATCACGAGGTCAAGAGATCGAGACCATCCTGGTCAACATGGTGAAACCCCGTCTCTACTAAAAATACAAAAAATTAACTGGGCATGGTGGCGCACGCCTGTAATCCCAGCTACTCAGGAGGCTGAGGCAGGAGAATTGCCTGAACCCAGGAGGCGGAGGTTGCGGTGAGCCGAGATCGCGCCATTGCACTCCAGCCTGGGTAACAAGAGTGAAACTCCGTCTCAAAAAAAGAAAAAAAAAAAATCAATTTGTTATTTTAGTTGGTTGGCTTGTTTCAAAAAAAATTAAATAAGAAATAAGGAAAAACATGCAATGCCTTTGAGGTAGAACAGAAAATCCAGTGAGCCTTCTCTGTGTCTCTGGCAGAAGAAACTGTGAAGATTTGCATCTATAAAAATGCCTCCTCAACTTTGGCAGCACCATGATTGTTCATGGTTCCTATAATTAGAAAATACCAGAGCCTTAGTTCTATGCAAGTGTTTTAGACACAATTAGACAAACGTCTCACAGGCCAATTTTGAAGCCTGGCGTTGTGTTGGCTGCAGTGAATTCTGGGGGCAGGGGTGGCTGGCACGGAAAGGAGCTGGGAGTCTTGCTTTGTTTGTTCTGGAGACGTTTTGAATTCTGTGGGATAATATGTGCTGGCAGGTATGACAGGGTAGCATTTCTCACGGCAGCTCAGTCCCTGAGCAGGTGGTAGTGGGGAACTAGAAACACACATGACAGAAAAGACGTACTTTCTTAAGGGCACAGGGACCGTGACATGTGGCTTTGATGATGGGTGACGGGGCCACACATGGGGAAGTTCCACATGGACAAACTAGTCTCACCATGGAGACATCTGCGTTGTATAGTAGCTAATGGCACCGGATAAAAGGAAGAGCCTCGTGCTAGAGAAACCACCCATCTCCCCACATTCTCAGGCTTCTGGAGAGCAGCTGAAAGCCACCTGGGTAGAGGTCAAGCTCAAACCGTGTCGCGTTGACATATTGGGCAGGTTGCCTCAGCTCTCTAACACTGTTTCCTCAGATGTCGTGTGAGGCCAAAAATACCCATTCTCTAAAGTTGTGAGGATTAAAAACAGAATGAAAAGCGAGTATCAAGTGCCTAGTACATAGTCAAGTACCTGATATTTTTAGTGGAAGGTAAGTAGCGAGAATGTAGGGAAGCAGCCCCACACCCACCCATGGGGTGACAAAGGAATGAGAAAGAGGCAGATTAAGAGTGCCAAGGGTGGGACTAGGGGCCATCACTTATGACTCTGGAGGCAGTGAAGGCCCTGAGCTTAGGTCCACCACAGTAGTTATTGCTTACAACCACTTTGATCTACAGGGTAGAGGTGGAGAGGGTCACGTGATGGTAGGATGAATCAGTGAGCCAGAACTGAATTAGGGAGCTGGAACTGGTGTGTCATTCTAAAGCCCGATAACAGTGGCGGTTTGGGAGTTTCACAAAACAAGAACATGTGGTTGTCTTTACTTAGCCTATTATCTATGTGCACCTGGTGGAATGTGGGCCTTACAAGGAGCCTGCAAGTCTGGTTGTCTTAGTGCTATGAAGGGGTTTGACGTCCTTGAACACAATGTTTGTGGTAACAGAGACTAGCTCACCCCGCACTGGAACATGAGGCGTGGAGAAGTTTGCCTCCCCAGAGGTCTCCCGCAGTTTGCCATGGTTTGTTGTTCCCAGTTTATATGTTACTCATAACCAATTTATGTAGGCACTTTGTAAGTCCTTTCTCCTTTGCTGCTTCTCTCAACACAAGAAAGCATGGAATTCATTTTCATTCACTCTGACTACCTGCCATAAACCATCTACACACAGAGCACTGCGTTGGGTGCCATGAATGACAGACCAACAGGCGCATGAAAAACTTAGAAGACAAATGAGACAGGGCTGGGTTATAGAAGGCTTAAAAAGTTTACGTATTTACTTTTAATGGACTCATTGTAATTGTATATGTTTATGGGATATGATTTGTTGTTTCCATACATATCTGCATTGTGTAATTATCCAATCAGGGTAGTGTGTGTGCCCATCACCTCAAGCATGGATCATTATGAGTATCATCATGTATCATGCATGTACCATCATGTATGTGCTATCATGCCTGCATCACCATGCATGTATCACCATGCACGTATCATCATGATCACCTCATGCATGTCTCATCATGCATCATTATGCATCATGCAGGTATCATAATGTATCACACATGTACCACCATGTGGCATGTATCATATATCTCATGCATGTATCATGCATTC
The DNA here is from genome assembly GCF_001604975.1 of Cebus imitator. Lineage (NCBI taxonomy): Eukaryota > Metazoa > Chordata > Mammalia > Primates > Cebidae > Cebus > Cebus imitator. The sequence continues at coordinate 52,399 of NW_016107828.1, read as the reverse complement.
ATCAGCATCATGCATCATCAGGCAGGTATCACCATGTATCATGCATGTATCATCATCCATCACCCACGCGTGTATCATTTCTTTGTGGTGAGAACACTAGGAAGCCTCTCTTCTCACTATCTTGTCATAGACACTATTTTATTGTTAACCAAAGTCAGCCTACTGTGCAATAGAACAATCTCTCCCATCCCCTGTCCCCGTCCTCCCCTCCCAAGCTTCCATAACCACTGTTTACTCTCTGCTCCTGGAAGATCAAAAGATTTTTTTCTTTCTTTTTTTACTCTCTGCTCCTGGGAGATTAAAAGATTTTTTTCTTTCTTTTTTAGATATCACTTACAAGCGAGATCACCCAGTATTTGTCTTTCTATACCTGGCTTATTTCACTTAATATGATGTCCTCCAAGTTCATCCATATTGTCACAAATGCCAGAATTTCATTCTTTATGGGAGAATAGTATTTCATTGTGAATCTACACCACATTTTCTTCATGCATTCATCTGTTCTTGGGCACCAAGAGCGAGTCCATTCCTTGGCGATCGTGAACCATGCCATGATAAGTGTGGGATGCCGATGTCCCTGAAGCCCACAGATTTCCTGTCATCTGGGTCTATGCCCAGCAGTAGGTTGCTGAATCCCATGGTAGTTCTATTTGTGGTTTTTTGAGGAAGCTCTCTGCTGTTTTTCTGAGTGGCTGTACAGAACTGTGGAATTTTAGGACTGTGAGAGATAAGCCCTCCAGGACACGTGCCATTTACAGAAGGGGAAACTGGAACTCAGGAAGGTCAGGTGCCTTCACCAAGGCAGGCACAGTGAGAAAGAGGCAGCATAGGGCCACTCTGTGTCCTCTCCAGCCTCTTTTGTGAAGATTGGATGCTAAAGTCATATAGGAAGCACTCTGCATTATGTAGTAGGTGCTGTGTGCCATACATTAAGATTCGGTTGTAAATAGCAGGCACTGCATAGCAGGCAGTGTGTATTGTGTATCAGTATGATGCACTGGGTCCTGTCATCTGAGAGCTGGGACCTGGCAGCTTCAAAGAACTTACAAAGTCCACAGGAAGGAATCTGGGACAGCGCAGGGAGCATCACTCAAAGAACTGGCCTGGAACAGAAGCCCTGCAGCTCTCCTGGGGGAAGCCAGGGAAGGATGGGGGTGAGGAGGGAGAGAACCAGGGGGAACAGGGGAGGACGGGGTACAGGAAGAGCACTGCGGGTGGACAGGAGAGCAGGGTGCGAGGACCTTGTTGGCTGAGAAGA
>NW_016107828.1:44047-49660 GCF_001604975.1 Cebus imitator | reverse complement strand
GGGAGAGGGGAGGAGGGGAGGCAAGCCACCGGCCAACTTGGCTTTAGCCAGGAGACCCATTTTGGAGGCTCAGAGGGTCCTAAGTTTGCAGAGATTCCGTAGCCACAGTAGGAAGCTGAGCCCCATGCTGGATGTGCAGATTGAGGGGGCTCCTGGAGGCCTGCATTCCCCTCCCCAGGGGCCATGGGACAGTGGCTGCTCATCTCACAGATATTTATTGGGTTTTCACCACCTGCCAGAGCTTTGCCCACGCCACACATTTCATGTAACCTGTAGGTGTAGAGGCCTCATTTTCAGGCAAAGACGAACTAAGATCAGAAAGTGTCTTGTTGGAGGTCTCTGCTGGAGCCGGATGATCAGTCTCAGGCTTGGGCTGGTGTGGGGCTGGCTTCCCTCTCTGTGACGCACAGCTCCCGTGTCATCTTTCCCTGACCTTCAGGAGCTCGCAAAGGCCAAGGATGGGGTAGCCGCCTGGACAATTCAGACCCAAGGAAGGGCACCCAGCCTCTTCCCTGAGAGACTCCAAGCTGACTGCCCTCTTCCTGGCCAGCGGCTCATGGCCATCGGTGGCTTCCTTGAGCTGGGACTTGGCTGAAACCCCTGGGACTGGCTCTCCAGCCACCTGATCGCAGGGTGGAGGAACTCACTGGGCCAGCACTCAGGAGGCTCTGGGCTGGCTGCGACGCCGGGAAACCCTCTGTCTGAAGCTTTGTCCCGGGGAGGAGCCTGGGGAGGTGAGGTCCTGGCAGGCCTCTCTAGCAAACCCCAGAATCAGAAGTAGCCACACCACGTCCAGCGCCCACGGTGGCCGTGGGAGCTGTTTCCAGGGGCAGCTTTGAGGGTTATTTCCACTGTAATTGTCTATCCAAGTGAAAGGGGCTTAAAAAGACACCTGAGTAGGAGAGAAAAAGTATCTTCCAAGAAAATTCCCTTCATCTTAAAGGAAATGAAGTGTCTGCACGAGCGTCTTTATCATCCTGTCGCGTTAGGATTTTAGGCTCCGTCACTCCTGTGACTTATGCAATTGGCAGCAGTATTTTGGAAATAATGATTTTTCCTAATTATGAATGTAAAATGTATTCATTATAGAAATGTCATCCACAAGGCTCTTACTCAGAGAGAGCCACTGATAACTGTTTATTCCCATGGAGTACATTCCACTCCCCCTTGCTTCTGCACTGCACTGTGTGCCCTGCACTTTCCTCCGTCATGAACTACTCTGACAGATCGTGAGACAGAATTCCATCCCAGACATGCACCGTGATCACCCTCCTCTCCTCAGTGCTTGCATATCACTGAGCACCTCATCTGTGCTGTGTGCTTCTCTTTAGGATCACAGAAGAATTGCTCTGTAATCTTTCTGGGCATGAGATTTCTCCTGAGTTTTATTGGTTTTTCTGTTTTCTTAAGAATTTCTCTAGCAGTCATTGGACTATTGAAAACACAACGAAGTCTCACTTCATACACTAGGAAACGTCATAATAGAAGGTTTCTATCTGCCATTATAGGAAACCAAATGTCTTAAATGCATTCACATACCCCAAGAATAACGTATGAAATTGCTGAGGAAAATTCCTTCTGAGAGTAAAAAAATTTACCCCTTATTAAACCAGCGAGGATGTTGCATTAGATTAGGTTTAGTTCCAAAACTTTGTGCTTTTAGATATTTGGTCCGTTAGGATTTCCTGGCGGGGTATACACGCGCCTAACTCTCTTGACGGTGGGGCTCCGGTTCCCTGGCCTAGGCCACGCGTGGGTCTTCAGGCAGGCACATCCTCCGTAAGTGTCTGACCGCCACAGTGAGGTGGATGTGTTGGTAATAATCTAATGTCATAGACGCCTTACCTGATTATGATGAACCAGGAAGGGCACAACTGATATTCTTAGGGTTTTTTTTTTTTTTTTTATCCCTTAAGAAGAAAAGATAATTTAAAAAATCTTTTCTCTCAAGAAGCATATGATAGAATCTGATCATATAGACACAGGGTATGACCACTGACTTGAAAATTACAGATTGAATCCCTGAGATAAATATCTCCCTGCTTTCAGGTAAATCACTGTCTGCAAGTAAGATAATCATGTATAAAATTACATGAAATTGTGTTCTGGTGTGTTTTGTTTCCTTTGAAACAAGGGCTTCTCCTTAATCCACACCACTATCAATGAAGAGTCATTGACACAATATTTAGCTAATCATAACAACCATTTTTTATTAGTGACTATTACATACCAGACATTTTACACACTTTATTTCCAGTCTCCCAAACACTCTGTGTGAGAGCTGCTCTATTTTTTCTTTTCAGGAGTTTCTTGTTGCCCAGGCTGGAGTGCAGTGGCACCATCTTGGCTCACTGCAACCTCTGCCTCCCAGGTTCAAGCGATTCTCCTGACTCAGCCTCCCGAGTAGCTGGGATTGCAGGTGCCGCCACACCCAGCTAATTTTGTATTTTTAGTGGAGATGGGGTTTCACCATGTTGGTCAGGGCTTTCTCAAACTCCGGAGCTCAGGGATCTACCCGCCTTGGCCTCCCAAAGTACTGGGATTACAGGCATGAGCCACCACGCCTGGCCTGAGCTGCTACTGTTCTCCTGTGATAGACAGGAAAGTGCATTAGAGGCATCGACCGGCTGGTGGTGGGGCCAGGCTGCGGATCCAGGTCAACTTTTCTCTTTGAGGGCATAAGAATCCCACCACCAGCAGCACCTCCCAGAGGAGGATCGAACGCACTGTCCAGGCACTAATGAGTGCTTTCAGGTGCAGCTTGCTGTGCTGTCTCCATATGGCCAAATTAAGCATTCAGTTTTAGTTAAACTAATAAGAGGTGTCACTGGATGTGGTAGGAAAGTGAAGCAGGTTCTGACACCTAGTGGGTCTGCATGTTTTCATCTACAGCGTGGCTGACATGCGCCGCCATGGCAGGACCAGGTGAGTGAGGTTCTCGCTGGTTCCCGCCAGCACAGGGCTGGCTCGAAGGGTCCCAGCGGGGCGGAGGTGGGCACAGGTGGCCTTGGCGTGTCCTCAGCCTCCCCTGGGCCGCATGCTGCAGGCTGGGCCGTGCCTGTATCTGGGAAGCTGACACAGGGCTCCCTGCTGGGACTTCCTTTGATACCCATAGCAGCACTGGGGGCGGCTGGAGGTAGTTTGTGTTGCAGGAGGAACCGAGGCATCTCCCTTTCCTTTTGGCTTTGTAGTGCTTTCCTCATTCATTTATGAGCCCGAAAATAGAACTTGAGGGCTTACTTGTTGGTAGACAAATCACAACATCCCCTGGCTCGGAAGGGCCAGGGCAGCAGGGGAAACAAAGTTGTGCAAATTTGAGCCTGAGCGACCCACGGTGGGGCGCAGGTGGGGGCAGCCCCTGGGTGCATGTGGGCAGACCTTGGTGCCTGCCAGGGTCCCCGGGGCCACTCATGCCACTCCTGCCTTCACCACCACAACCCCACAGCCCACCGCACTCCCAGCACAACCTTGGGAGGCCGAGTGGGCACCTGAGCGGGAAGAGGGGGCTCTGAGACCATCTGCATCCCACAGTGCCAGGGCCGGCTCCGGTGTTTCCGTTGGGGAGTCATATTTTCTTGTGTTAGCTAGACAACTGCTATGTCATCGTCTGCTACAGCAGCTGAAATGGTTTCCCAAATCGAGGCAGAGAGCACTTGGCTAAATGTGCTTTGCTGAGGAATTCCTGTCCCTCCTACACCCCCAGTCTCTGAAGACACCTGGAATTGAGCTGGGGCCCTGGAGCCAGCCCTTGGCTGGTCAGGGTGGGTTGTAAGCAGTCACACCCGTCCTTGGGCTCTGAACTGCGTGAGGACAGTTCACACCAGCAATGCTGAGATTAGCTCAGGGTGTCCAAATGCACATGTTATTTTGGGGGATTCTATCCACTGAAATTTGTTGGCTTGAAAAGAAGCCATGGTCTTCACTGTCTTTTATTTAATGATCCATAATGCCCACGTGAACCAGGCAACTTCCTGCAGCTCCAAAAGAGAGCCGTAGGGTTCGGATCCTCTGTTTCATTCTGAACTGGCAGCAAGGGGCTCCCAGGAGGAGTGGGTTTGATGCCCTCACTCCTCCCCCAGTGACTAAGCTCACCCCTTCCTCAAAAGCGCAGGGGCCCTGAGGTCTCTTGCCTCACAATGTGTCTAGGTGGCAGGCACCACTGGGGCTACCATCATCCACAGACCAACTAGAGAACTTGAGGGAGTCTAATGATTTTCTGAAATGATAGAAAGTGGCAGGGCTATTTAATTCAAAGCCCTCTCCCCTCACTCCGCACTGAGCTGGCTGCATGTGGGGTTGGAGGTTCCCAGAGACAGGGAGGAGGCACCAGCATCTTCGTTTGGAAAAAAAAACTCGTGCTCAGCATTAAAGTCTCAGCACGGAAAGCTACCAGCACAGCCAGGTGGCGTGTCGCCTTGTGCACTCTGTGTGGTTTGGGGGACACAGTTCAGGGCATCTCCAAAAAAAGTAGCAGGGCCAGGGCTGATGGAGGTTGGGCCAGGAGGCCCCTGGAGGGATGGACAAGCACACGTGAGTGGTGATTAAGCCACGTGATGAAAGGCCCAGATCCTGGGCATTGCCAGCACATGGAGGGCTGAGTGGGTGGGAGAGGCCTGAAGAGCAAAGAGCACTCAGAGCCTGGAGAGCCACTGGCCCAGGGTATGTCCAGGAGGCTGGCATGGAGGGGGCTGGGACCTGTGTCTGATCACACAGCCCCTGCCCCTGCTCCCTTCTGAGTCTCTCATTTGCTAAATCCAGCACATGCACACACACATGCATGTGCAACACATATGGCACAAACACGTACACACACACCACACAGTGCACATGCATACATGCACACAGCACATGCACATACATAATGCAAGACACGTCCATGTGCACAAAGCACACACATGCACACACATACTCAGGAGCACATGTGCACACACACAGCACATGTACATGAGTGCAAAGCACACACATGCACATACATGTCCAGTGCCCACAGCATATGCTCACACAAGTACACATGTGCAATGCACACACATGCACACTCATGTGTACACACGTTCCCACAGAGCTCTGACTGGGAATGCAGTGTTGGAAGGAGGCTCCTGGCGGGCACAGAGACAGGACGTAACAACCCACACTAGCCCAGGACACCATCAGTCCTCTACCCCTGGCTATTGCCCTTGGAAGTGCAGTGCCCCTGCCCTGTGGGGTCCTTCATGCCCTCCTCCTCCCCTGTGAGACCCACCAGCCCACCCTCATATCCCTGGGGTCTCTTCCCTCTCCACCCTCACTCGGAGCCACGTGCTGCCCCCGGCCCAGACATCGGTGTCCATGCTACCCACTGCTCACCAGTGGCGAGAGCTGGCTGGTGTCTTCTCTTTGCAAGAAAGAAAAGAAGGGATAAAAACTTATTTTTCTTTCTCAGGGACAATAATAATGGTCTATGGAGGGGCTGCATCCTCAGGACAGGGCTGGGTGGTCATCGTCTATAGAGGGGCCACGTCCTCAGGGCAGAGCTGTGTGCTCATGGTCTATGGAGGGGCCACGTCCTCAGGGCAGAGCTGTGTGCCTGTGGTCTATGGAGGGGCCACGTCCTCAGGGCAGAGCTGTGTGCCCGTG
>NW_016107828.1:15771-43238 GCF_001604975.1 Cebus imitator | reverse complement strand
TGGTCTATGGAGGGGCCACGTCCTCAGGGCAGAGCTGTGTGCCCGTGGTCTATGGAGGGGCCATGTTCTCAGGACAGCTGTGTGCCCGTGGCCTATGGAGGGGCCATGTACTCAGGACAGCTGTGTGCCCGTGGCCTATGGAGGGGCCATGTTCTCAGGACAGCTGTGTGCCCGTGGTGCTCTTCCCACCACTCCATACTCCAGTCCCCTGCTTCCACAAGCATCCATTCCCATCACTCCATACCAAGCCCACTTCTTGACAGAGCCAGATTATCCATGCGTGAAGATTCATGAAGTTGTTTCCTTTGGTGCGTGAGGAAATTCTGTGATCCTGAGCTCTGAGTAATTGGAACACCTTTCTACGCCAAGGTTCTCAGCCACCTCTGTTTTGGGTTTCGTGAAGCAATGTGTCAGCCTGACAGGCAGCGGATGGAGTCATCTGTGTTTGTGTTCATTATCATCCTTGGTCTCCTCCCACTTCATCTCTGCTGGTTTAAGGTTTTCTTTTGGGAAATCTGGCCCTTTAAGGGCAGTGGCTTTCTGAAACCCACAGGGAGAGTGCATTTCTGTCAAGTGAAACCCAACTCTCGGAGCCTGACTTAATAGCGTCAAAGCAGATGCAAGTGTGTCGATCACGGAGCAGAAGGACCACTCTGTGGCCACTTTGTCCTTCAGCCCTCTGCCCACCTGTTGGATTTGGAGAATCAGAGTGGACTGCGGTTACTTTCTTTGGGAACACGCACTTAGCTGAAACCTCTTACTGAGACGATCTGTCATAAACTTCAGGTTTCATGCTTAAAGAAAAATGACATAGGAGATGAGGCCATCTGGGGTGAGGGCAGGTGAGGACAGATTGAGCAAATGTGTGGAGCCACCATGTTTGGAGGGGTTACCAAGAAGCAGACCCCTCCAAACATGAAGGAGTGCCTTTTCAGGCGGGAGGGGCTCCTCTGTGAGTGACAATGAGGACCAACCCCAGGAGGTACTTCTGGGGCCCATGAAGAGATAAGCCTCTTTCTGACTTTGGGCCATTAATCCGTCCCTCCTGACATTCCGATTCTCCACGATCAGTGATCCTGGCTGGGGACCGTTGCCCCACCTTGCAGCTCGGACACCTTTGAGGTTCGTCTTGAACCCACTTTACGCCTGCAGGTTCCTCCATTCCCTGCCCACAACCTGACTCCTCATTTTACTCTCTATGGGGTAATTTATCGTAAGGCTCAAGAAATGAGATGCTCTTTAGGGCACTGACACCCCACCTGGAGGAATGTCCCCACCCACGGATGAATAGGAGGCATCAGAATCTCCTGGGGTGTTTTCAGAGCCCCCTACCTCCACCTCTGCCCCCACCTGAGACCTCTCGCACTGCCCCTTGAGTGGAAAATCACTGCGGTTAAAAATGCAGGCAGCCGCAGCTTGTCTGGAGGGAGGTGTGGTGGGACAGAGCAATATCTCCAGACATGACGTCTTACCCAGGCTCCTCTGGCTGTGGCGCTGGGGCCCCGTGCTCAACACGGCTGTAATGCCAGCTTATTTCCTGGGTGACAGTGAGAAATCAAAGTCCCTTCAGTCAGCACAGGCCTGCTGTGCCCATCGTTAGGTCCCTGGAAAGCAGCAAAATGTGTCACAGGGAAAACACTCTACTTGGGCGCTCAGTCCAGCAGACTTACATGGAGACGCGGTGCGAGCCTGCGATGTTTAGGAGTGCCTTACACCCCAGTTCCCACCTGGCTTAGTATTCCCCTAGCACTCACACCCATGCCCATGTGTGACGGCAAATCTGGGAAAGGACTCAGCATCTCACATTTCATGACCCTTAAGGTCCTGAAGCCTCCATCAGTAGGAGGTGAAGGCTGCGTTCACACACCGGTGAGAAAACCGAGGTGCAAAGTCATGCACGGGGTGATTAATTCATTTTATGCATGAATGCGAGGCGGGCTCGAGGCTCGATGGGAGGTCTTTTCACTTACAGCCCTGTGCTATTGTAATGAATTCATTTGGATTAAATCTGTAAGGTAATGTCGGGGCTTGTAACTGCTGCTCAGGCAGAAGCCACTAATCTCTATAACTATCATAAAAAGGAAAAGGTTCTAGAGCTGAGTATGTCCCTTCTTTGGAGTGGGTGGACACATTATATAGTCTTGAGACCCCCAGAACTTCGCTTGATGACAAAGACCCAACAACCCAGGAAAGAACAATTTTACCTAATATTTTTATTCACTTAACAGAAACATTCACTTATCAGATATCACTGAAGTGCAATTTACAGAACTTAGAGGCAAATTAACATATGTAAATTCATATTTTAAGGTTTTAGATTTTTTTTACAAATATTACAAATGTACATCCATTGATACAGTATTGCCAATCATGCTTTTTATGTACATACCTTCAATTATAATTACTATGTATTAAGTTCATTTTGCTTACAAAATGCTGAAAACTAACAGGGCACGCTGGGAGAGATTTTTTTAAAGATGCATAAACTGCAGAGTGATAGAAATCTAGGACCTGTGTGAAAAGAGGCACTGGGACCCAGGTGATCTCATCTTCATGTTTAGGGAATACTCATCCCTCCCATCTCGTCTTTAGGATGATGAGCTGGGAAATAAGGTGTTTCTCTCACCAGGGTTTATCTGTCTATGTTTCCTTGCAGGGGTGATATTGTTTGGTGTGAATCTCTAGAGGCCAATGTGGTGGCTCACGCCCATAATCCCAGCTCTCTGGGAAGCTGAGGCGGGTGGATCACTTGAGGCCAGGAGTTTGAGACCAGCCTGGGCAACATGGTGAGACCGTCTCTACCAAAAATACAAAAATAACCCGGTCTCAAGAAATTAAATAGCTCTCGAGAGATGTGGCCACCAGTATTCCTTCTGGTGGAAGGTCAGGCTGTGTGGGCACACCCAGGAGAGTCCCAAAATGACTGCAGCGACGCCCGTGCACAAGGCACCAGGAACCCAGCAGGGCTCCCCCAGCCCCAAGCATGAACCTGCTGCTGGATCCCTGGGGGGTATGGTGCCCGAGACCACCTCCTCCTGGGGGCCCACAGCAGAGTTTCGGGACACAAGACAGCAAGAAAGGGAAGAGGCGGGGAGGAAAGAAGGAGGCGAGAAGGGAAGTAAAAGGGGGTGCTGAGGGCAGAGTGAAGAGGGGGTGCTGGCCACCTCTTTCCGCGGGCGGCATGAGAAGGACGCTTGCTGTGTCCTCACCCCGTCTCTGGTCCCTGCCCCTGTCACCTCTGTTCCTGCCTCCTCACCTCTCCCCCATCCTTCCTTCACTTTACCAGATTCAGAATTTGTGGGAGAAGTTTGACAGGTGCCACCAGCAGCCAGTGTTTCCAGAAACGCCCTGCACCTGCGGTGGCGAGGGACCCAGGTGGCAGTGAGGGACCCAGGCGGTGGCAAGGCCCACACTGCGTCCTCCGGCCACCCGCCTAGCTCCACACGGTGGTGAGTCTGCCTGAGACCCTGAAATACCAGCGAGGCAGGGCGGGGGGCAGTCTGTCCCTGCCAAGAGCTGCCTGGGAGTGCTACGGCCTCTCCTGCAACACAGAGCTTCTAAATTTCCGCCTCCAACTGTGAGCTCTGCAGAAACCCCAGGTGAGGACAGGCTTTGGGGTGTGTGGGATGGTGTCTCCCTGATGGGGATTAGGGACTCTGCAGGCTCCCTGAGGGCTGCGGGATGGGCATGACAAGGGGCGGCCCGGCGATCCAACGGCAGTACATAAAAAGGAAGGCTCTCACTCCCTTTTGGTCTCCATCAGAAAGTGAGACTTACTGTATTTTGGGCCAATTTGTCAGATTATTTTATTGGAATGGCTTCTTAAAAAATGGGCATAGACGTTTCCCTAAGATAAAAATGTCTACTTTATGTACGCCTCAAATGTCTTTGTTTTAAAGATACTATAGACACCTCTTAAAATTTATCATCTAAAAATAGGATTTCATCAAAATACTCTAACTATTCCGGGCATTGCTATCCTGTGTATTTACGGTTTATGGCTCTCCAGACGTGGTCAGCACTGTACCAAATAAAAGCATGTAACTTTATGGATAAGAAAAGCTTCCTGTGAAAACAAAATTAGGTGGAAAAATGGAGCTGTTTGTTTGAAAAGGAACTCAGCTTGACATTTCTGAGGGACAGGACTCATGACAAGGTCAGCACAACGTGACAGATGTGTACAGTTGTGAAGAGAATCGCAGGAATGGAAGGGAAACCATAGGTGTCGACCCGCAAATCCTTTCCTCGGCAAAGATGAAGCCCACAGAAACCCTGACTCTGTCCCCTGACATCACCCACGGCTCCACGACCCGGGCTGGAGGTGGCCGGCAGAGGCTGCCTGGCCATGTGGCCGTTCCCTTCGCTCCGTCCTGCAAAAAGTCTGGAAACCACCGGACACTGACTTGCTGACTACAAACCAGGCAGGAAACCACATTGCTGATCTTCCCGATGGGAAAGCAGTGTGTATTTTGGAGGCAGATAAAGGTGGTGTCGGTTTTATGAAGACTTTCGTAGGGGCCTAAGCAGGCGTGAACGCAGACCGCAGAAAATCTGTAGCAAGAGGCAGGGGAGCTGGGGCAGAGATTTCAAGGTGGGCTCTGAGGGGCGGGCCCTGACTTCTTCATCCTCCCTTATGCTGTGCCCAGCGTGTTTTCAGGGTGGCAGAAAGTGGCCCGTCCCCTACTCATGTCTTGCCCCTCACTTGGAGAGGGGCACATGGCCACTCCCAAGACTAAGTCAGCGGTGGAAGTGCAGGGCAGACCTGGCCCTCGAGTGACAGTGGTGCTGGGTGTTCTGCCGGGCCCGAGGGCGGAATCTTCAGGCAGCCCTCTGTCGCTGCAGAGGTGACCGGCTCTTCCAGCAACACCTGGGCTGTGGGACTCCTGGGACCCGGCCCTCCTGGCTGGATCAGGCCCTGCCAGTTGGGAGCAGCCTGCGTGTGGCGTGACCTGGCATGATCTGGCGCGGCGTGCAGTCCTAATTTGGCCCTCCATGTGCTTCGTGGAAGGGAAGTGCCTTGTCTTCCACCCTCCCTGCCTGACGCCTCTGTTTCCCACCGGCTGCGTGTGAGCCACCCCTGCCTGCCTCAGCTGCCTTCTCCTTTCACTGCCCAGGGCCTGGGACCCCCCTCTCCTTACATGGGGTCCCTTCTGCAGCCCACATGCCCTCTGACAGACCCCTCCGGGGAAAAGCTCAGCACCTCAAACTCACTTCTGGCTCACTCTTCTCTGTCAACCTTCCCGGAAGAGCTTTAATCTCTCCCTCCACGGAGTCTCCTGTGGATTTCATAAACAAATCCACACACTTGTTCTAACGGGCAGTGTGGAATTAATGTGTGGCTTTCTTCAGAAGTGGATGTAGGCATTTCAGTCAAGTCTGAGTTGTTTCTGGAAGGTCAGTGCCTGAGGCAATATGAATCCCAACCCCACCGCTGCCGGCCACTGGGTGGGCGAGTGTTTTCCGAGTCTGGTGAATCAGACCCTGCGTCTTGGCTGCTTACAATGCAGGTCACTCACTGCAGACCCAGTGTGATCTGGAGCCCCTGGGAGAAAGCATCGTGAGCTTCTCCAGCCGTCATCTCAGATGAAGCCGGGAGCTGGCTGTGCCCCACACGTCGGGGGGCCCTGCATCTGCAGTTGCGAACACCTGAGCCACCATCGGCTCTCCACGCTCTCAGTTCTCCAAGCTTCGTCCTAGTGATGTCAAGCTACCAGAAATTAATCGAAACTGTCCACTTGAGCTTAGCTTTTGAACTGAATTAAGATTTCATTTATTTTTGCGATTTTTGTAAAAGAGTAATATGAGTTCTTTGTTTGCAAAAATGTTCTCATATCCTTTGAAACTTTCTCTTGGAGCAGTTGTCTACTCCAGTGCCCATTTTCTTTTCTAAAAGAACTTGTAAGACAAATTTGGCCATATTTTAAATCTCAGGAAAAGTTTCTATTTCCATACTAATATCTCTAATTCTTATTATCTTGTAACAAATAGCTACAACTCAGTTTGTTCCATTTCTGCCTTCTCACTATGATAACGGTAACTGTTAGTGCTTGGGTATGTACAGCACGTTGTTATTCCTGCACTTTCTGGGGGTGGTCAGCCGGGATTCTTTCCGGGAAGGCCACACCCCAGAGGCGGACACTGCCATGCTTTGCCAGCTAGCTTCACCACAATGAACTTCAGAGATGGATTTTTTTTTCTTTAAATTGGAGAAATGACAGACTGGCTACATAGCAGGATGAATGTTAGAAATGAGTTCTCGGTGGTGAGATTACAGCAACTGAGGCACACAGATGCCTAAAGATACTTGGAAAAGAGCCAGACTCCTGTATGAATACACCGTCTTAACTCAGTGATGACGCTGTGGGCCAAAGCCCCAGTGTCCCATCTCCACTGTGAGCTGAAGGTTCTCTGGGGTTGGATGCCTGCTCCAGGGTGACAGAACCCTGCCTCTTACATTTTTTGACAGCTGAACTTTTTGGGGGTCTTGTCCTGCAAGGTGCTGATTGGAGAATCTGAAAGAGCAGAGCTGTAGCCTCTCAAGCTGAAGGTAAAGGTTGTTTTGAATTTTATTTTGTGCTTGCTTTTTAATAAAAATTTAGTTAGCAAGTCTCCTTATTACCTGGTAGGGAGGTTACAGGGTGATAGCTAACCCTCACACAGCTGAGCCTCAGTGGTGCTCCGTATCTGCCAAAATAAACCACAGGCTGATGGGCTGAACAGGCATGGGCGGCTCTGCGGGGCGCAGTGGGAGGCGTTAGAGGGCTCCGCACATCGCAGGTCTTCACGCTGGCTTGTGAGCGCTTTGGGAGCTGTTCCTACTCTTTGCGGGAATGGCTTTCATTTCTCAGGTTCTGTGCTAGGTGTTCTTTAATGATGTGCATCTTAAGTCTTTTTTGAAAGGAGGTGGAGTAAAAAAACTGAAATGAATAATGAAAATAATTGAGGATTCTTCTTGGTTTCTCTGAGGCGGGGTGGGCATGGCTTTTCTCTCTGTTTGTGGCTTTATCTTCATGTGCCCCATAAACCTGTGCTAGTGAGACCTGAAGATGGCTGAGAGGCGCACACAGGGCTGGGGTGCAGGGACAGGCCGAGGCTCACTCCCGCCTGACACACGCTGGTGCCTCCTTCCAAGGCTGCAGCTGAGCCCCCTTCACCTGAATGGAGCCCCTCCCTCGGATGCCACAGGAGAGCCGGCGCCAACTCCACAGCGCGTGTGTCCCTGGGTCTGGGGCCAGCTATCTGGGAAGAGGCGTGCTCTGAATTCCAGTCTCATTGCTCCTCCACACATTGCACACTCGTGTGTTTCTGGAACACCAAAAAAAAAAAGAATGCAGGGAACCGGCCGACCTGCCACGTTGCCCCGCAGACACGGCCCATCCCTCCAGCGTCTGGCTCAGCTCCACGGCCGGGAGCCCACAGCCTAGAGAGTCAGTAGAAACTGCTGCTGCTCCGGAGGCTTCTGCACCCAGGTGCCCAGGCCGGCCTTCTGAAAGGCCCGGAACAGCTGCTGTTTCACGGCCTGGTAGGTGTGCGCCCCTAGCTTGGCCTCACAGTACATGGACGGCGTGTCTCCGGGGCTGGGTGTCCGTGTGCTCAGCTGCAGGCAGGGAGAAAAGCCAGTCAGACACCAGCAGGGAAGGAGCTTCTGCCAGACATCAGCTCATGGCCTCCGCCTTTTGCTTTTCTTTCTCCCAACATGAGAGAGGGCAACCGTTACCAGGCCCCCGGCCATCCCACAGAAACCCAGTCATCAGGGAAACCCACTTCATCCAAGGCGTAAGTGACCAGTGAGCAGGTAAGCTTGATCGCTATTAAAAATACAGACACGGCACAGGGGCCGCAAGTGGGGGGGGCGGGTGGGGACGTGGGGCTGCGTCACAGCAGGCAGCGAGCAGGAGGGCCGTGCGGCCGGGGCACTTCCTATTTAGGTGTCTGAGGGGTACCAGGCAAAGCTCCGCAGGAACACATCACAGGGAACAAAGGCAGTTTGGACCCCCCACCGCGGGTGGGAGGCCAGGAGAGAGGAGGATGGGGTGGGGGGAGCTCGGAACCCCACCTCGGGGCTTCCTGGGAGGCACTTGCCGGGGGCGGGGGGGTGTCACCTCCTGCACGTGCAAGAGGAGAGGGCCGTGTTGCTCATCAAGACAGCACTGATGCCTCCTTGACCTTCCAAGTGTCCAGGAGACGGGGACTCGAGAAGTGCGCTTGAGTGGGTGGGACAGAGGCTGAAAGCTGAGGAAGATGGAAGCCTCGGCCGAGCTCAGAGCTAATATGTGCAATTTTTAGCGTCCCTTAAGTTGGCAAAATGTTTATTTTAGGTGTCAGTATGTCTATCCTGCTCTACCAGTTGACACGTCAACAACACGATTAGTCCTGCTTGGAGTCATTGCTTGGATTAAAAGTATAGGAAAATGAGCAAGACATTTTTATTTGTTGGCTGTTTTTTCTGTTATTTGTTCTTTTTGGCTACAGTCTTTATGCTTTGGAAACACACACAAATATGTATTTTGATTTGAAATCCAGAAATGTCGCTGTTATCCTTATTTGTGAAGGAGAAAGTTTGCTCCTGATCCTTGATGTTGTGGAAATGCATGGGCTTTGGGGTTGGGGAGAAATTCTAATCCTCAAATTCATTACCTGTGAAATTTTGGGGAAATTACCTAATTTTTCTGAGTGTTGGTTTCCTGGTATCTAAACTGGGAATAGTATTGACTTCAAGAGTCCCCAGGAGCTGCTCCTGTGATACCCCAAGTGAAGCAGGCGGAGCTTCCACAGCTCCGGGCTGGTCTGGGGGTGGTGCCTGGGGCAGCAGGGTCTCAGGTCTACGGGAGAAACGCTGCTGGCCTGGGTGGTTCCAGGCTGGTCTCCGGATGGTGCCTGGGGTAGCAGGGTCTCAGCTTTACAGGGGAAACGCTGCTGGCCTGGGCAGCGGGGAAAAGGACACGTCACAGGCACTGGGATTGTGTCCTGCGTCTCTCTCCCTGCAGACCAAGTGGTGGCCTCTCCCAAGAGCTTGCTCAGGGCTTGAGCCAGGGTCTGGCTGGGCCCAGTTTCCCTCCAAGGACGGTGCGACCTACCCTGCTGTACAGCCTCGCCCATCGCACAGAGAACACGTGCTTGCAGAGCCGGGATGGGCCCCCACAGCTCCTCCGCCCGGTGGTGGCGTTGATCATCTCCAGGTCTGTGCTGCCCGTCACCCAGTTCACACTGAAGGGGGGCGACTTCCCTGGCTGGCGCGCCTCGGCATCGCTCACGCCTGTCAGGGGAGATGGGGAAAGGCAGGGGTTAATATTCCTGGCCCCACACGGGGCTCCCTGAGGGCAGCCGCAGGGAAACAGCCCGTGTTTGAGAGGGGGGAGGTCCTCCCTTTTCATCCTCAGGGCTGGTCAGTTCCTGCCGTGGTCACATGTCACCCGCAGGGTGGAGGCTGCAAATTGCCAGGACCTGGTGGCCGCCTCAGGTCCACGGTGTTGCTGGGCCTGCGTCAACTGTCTAAGTGAAAAGATTTTAACAGTCTGGTGATCATAAAGCTCTGTCCGGATTCCTGCCCTTTCTAGAAATATTTGTTGAGTGAATTAACGAACAGAGCCACGTGGGAGTGACTGGAGTGTGTGTTTGCTGGCCACCTCTGCAGGCCCAGCTCTGTTGGAGGCAAAACACCGAGGCCAGGAAGCAACACACAGCTCCCTGGCTCCCTCGGGTTTACGGTTTAGTTGATGAGAAAAGCAAAACAAAACAATAAAAACAAGACAGAAATGGGTGTGGATCAGTTGATCCACAATGTGATCCCAAAGCAGCCCTGGCTACGGAATTTTTGAGACTCAGTGCAAAGTGGAAATACGGGGCCTCTTGTTGGAAAGTTACGAGGAATTTTGAGATGACAGTGGAGCATTAAGCAGAGTGCGGGTCCTTCTCAGCTCAGGGGCCTCGTGAGCTCCAGGGATGCACATCTGCAACGCTGGTCCTATCCAGAGAGGTCAGCCTCTGCAAGAACGTCCTCAAGCGCGTTGCCCCTTGCATGCTGGGATTTAACGCGGACCACAAGTCCTCTCAGCCTGGCTCACACTGCAGGGGGTGGGTGAGGAGGTCCCCATGCTGGGGTGGCATCTACTTTGCAGCCGGGGTGGGTGCACTTTCTGGTTCCCACCGTGGCCCCAGCCCTCACTCCTTGAGGTGCTCCTGTGCTGATCAGGACTTCTGGAGATGCTGCGGGGAGATGTCTGGAAACCCAGGGGGTACCTGCCGAGACCCTGCCTTGTGACGGCCTGAGGGTCCAACACATGAGATGCGGGTGCAGCTGGGCCCCCCCCAGGTCATTGTCTGTTTCAGTCCCTTCTGAAGGCTGCATTTGGCAGCATGACCTTCGGAGTAGGAAGGGCATTGGAAGAGGAAAGGCTGTGGGAGCCAGAGGCAGCACCCAGCGACATAGCCCAAGGCCTCCCACGCCCAGGGTTTCCTCATGGCCCTCGAGGATGTGGCCCTCAGACATCCACAGGTAGGGAGGGAGGGAGGCACGTGCTGTTTGGCCCTGTCTCTGCTCAGAGTCTCATAGGAGGACACGTGGTCCACACAAAAGTGAGTTGTCAGGGAGTCCAGGCTCTCGCTCATAACAGTGGCATTGAGACACTTGGTCTATGACCCAGGAGCCCGTGACCTGTTGGTGCCTCCGGAACCACCCACCTCCCGCGGCACTTGCTGGGCCTCCTACTCCACTTGTTCCCCACGCCCAGCAGGCAGGCCATCCTCTCCCGCTGGTTCACACCTCCTCGAAGGTCAGCTCCACCTCTCCAGCCCTGCCCGCCTTCCCAGCCAGCTGTCCTGCGGTGCTGGGAGGGGTGCGGGGCCCCTGAGCTCTCAGGGGCGCCTCACGCATCACCCAAGATGGCCAGCGCCTGCATAGAAGAACCTGGTGTCCTGACCGGCGCATTGTGTCCAGGCCACCGAGTGCTGCCCAGGTCCCTGGGAAGCCTCTGGCTATTCATGGAGATGCCCGGATGTCAGGATTGGTCTGACAGCAAAGGCATGGTGGGCTGGGCATGGTACGAGGGGCTCTGGCTGTAGCAGACTCCGGGAGGGAGCTGTCCCCATGTCACATGGTAGCACAGCTCATGATGGGTTCCTGGAAGCAGGAGTCATTGAAATTCAGGGGAGACCCACTCACCATGGAGCTGCACAGCCACAGACCCCAGATTCTCTGTTGCCCCCAGCTTCACCTACCAGCCTGGCTCTGTGGACAGACCAAGCACATGGCCCGTCTGCTGCCCTGGTGACCTTCTGCTGGCCATGACGGGCAATGTGGGACGCCCAAGCGAATCCCATTCATGTCAGCGCTTCCTTTTTCCTTCAAGTGATTCTTGGCGGCAGCTGCCACCCAGAGAGCAAGAGGGACAATCTGGCCTGCTGGCTGCTGTGGCCGTCCTGCAGGGTGGGGGCCGCCGGGGCACGGATGACCAGGCACAGGGGGAGGCAGTTGCTGCCCTGATCTGTGCGTACCGGGTGAGGTGGCCACCTCTCCTCCTCCTCCCATCCCTCTGGTCTCCATGACAGGACTGACCACAGAGGCCCTGAGCTGCAAACTCTGAACTCAGAGGAAAGCCTTGGGGGCCTGAGGTCTACCCAGAACCTCCTGGTCTCTTGTCAGGATGTCCTGGCTCTGGCCTAGGCCCCTCTCACTTCTCTTTGCGGAGGACAGCGTGGCCAAGTTGCTGGTGGCCCTTGGCTGGCTGCAGTCTGGTGGGGCTTCCTCCCAACGGTCCTGGCTGCCAGCTGCGATGAGGCCCAGACATCACCAGGAAGGCGGCTGTGAGGACTCAGGGGTGAACCCAGCACGTGCTGCTCCACACGCGGGAGACAGGAGGAAGGGGCGTGGCTGGGCTGCAGGGGAGGCGATGACGGGTGGGCCGCGGGGTCCCACCTTGCGGGGGGCTTCTCCTGGCCAGGGTGTGGACCTGTTTGTCCATGTGTGCACAGGGAAGACAGCATATGCTATAAACAGCATCTCAGCTCACCTGTGACAACCCGAATCACACTGCAAATCAGTCAATTCTAACTACAGCAACCCCATAAATTACTATTTAAGGTAGAAGGTGGTGTAAACCTAGGAGCAATCTTCAGTATCCAAGCCTGTCCCTGACCCAGGAGGGGGAGAATGTACCCCTGGGGCCTCTCCCCTTGACTGGGAGCCAGGTGGCTGGAGTTCCAGGTGGCTTGAGTTCTGTGGCCCGAGGTCATCTTCCACTTACCCGCTCATGACAGGTGACTTCTCTGCCCCAGGAGGTGATGTGAAGATTACAGCAGACAGATGAGAGCGTGCTGGGAGCACCCAGGCTCTGAGTACTGCTGTTTTCATCTGAAGGAGATTTGAAGGGCAGCTGCAGTGCGTTAGTGCTCTCCAAGTCACACAGATCAAAAGTGTTTCTAGTTAGATCACAGCGAGTGTTTCCAACTTAGTTACAATCACTTAATTGTGTCCAGGGAACGGAGGAAGCAACCAACAAGCAGAGGTCAGAATTCCTTTCACAGCAACACGTTCTGTTCCCTTTGTTTGCCCTCCGCAGGGGACGGAGCTTCTAGGAAGGCTCTCAACCCTCTGTTCTCTTGCAAGAGGAAAAACTTCCCAAGGCAACCTGGAAGAATAGCAGTCCTTTCCTTTTTCTTCTGCCTTGTCTTCTTTTTTTTTTTTAATAAACCTTCCATGTAGAGATAGCGTTGGGATGTTTCCTGAACATTCGCACTGTCAGTACTGTTTCCGACATCGCCGTAACTAACTGCAGCTGATCACATGAGCCCAAGGAGTGGGAACCAACGGCCCAGATCCCTCAAGTCTAATGAGCAAAGAGACACATAATGCTCACGTCTGCCTAAACTGTTAGGTTTTGCCATTAATGAATCTTCCTGTGGACAAATCCCTCACGGTTAGAGGAAGTGTGGTCAGGAGTGCCCTGTGTGGCCAGAGGGAACCAGGCGTTGACTTCTCTAGCATGGCGGGTGTCCAGGCTCCAGGAAGGGCCGTGGCCTCCTGTGTCCTTTCACTCTCTTTCCAGTTCCCCACGGCCCAAATCACATGCACGTGGGTAACGCCCCGTCCTGGATGTCTTCTGAGGATGCGCAGGCATCAGGGTATCGGGTCACTCCAGGGTCTGTCTTTCTTGGTTTTGTTTATTTTTGCCTGGGGAGCCACCTGGTTGCTCAGGAACCTTCTGCTCATACATGAATGATCTCACTCACGGTGCACTGATTTTATAATTTTCCACCAATTTCCCAGGTGCTTCACGAAGACAAGCAGCGAGTCTTCTGGGAGCTGGTCCAGCAGCTGGCTCACGGTGTTCCTGTTGAGCACCTTCCCCGCCACGGAGAAGTGGGTTAAAGGGTGTTAGGGCTAAACTCTTAACTCAGAGCTGGATTGCACGGCTACTGGTAGTTGCAGATGGAGCCGGACAAGGTGAAGACGTGAGTGCTCAGGCCTAGAAACGAAAGCGTGGCTGAGTTTAATTTTAACTCCTATGGCTGGAAATATGAAAATGCGTGAACTCCTGGCTCATTCCTCCTGAAGTGGGCATCGGCTGATTTAAGACGGAACTCAAGTCCCAGAGACAGAGGGTATCTGTAGCTGCAGGTGCCCCCGCCTAGGCCTGTCCCACCCTGTTCCTGAAGACAGCACGCAGCACATGCCTAGTGACCCGGTCAACTCAGGACACATGGCACCACCTCCTTTTCCCAGTTCACGGCACTCAATGCCTCCTGGAGCTGATTCAGGGAATCTCCAGCAGTGAAAGGTACTAACAGACCTGTGGGATCCTAGGATGCAGCCTGTGCAGCCCACTCCGACGAGAAAAGCGTCCTCCCGAGAAATCGCGTGAAGGAACCTCAGTGCTGTGGACGAACGTACACGCACCTGCACGGGGGGTCCTGCGTTTCCCGCTCTGCAGGCCGCCCTGTGAGACCACAATTCCTGCGAGCCTCTGGCATCCAGAAGCTACAACAAATCCAAGTAAAATGAACCCCATGGGACACTGGGCAGCTTCTGCCTCAGTGACTCGCGATGCAGGAACCGTACTGTATATTCTGATGTGGTTTCCACGTGCACAGAAGTTGTACTTTTGCAGGCTGTGTTTGTTTGGGGTGATTGCTGTAACACATTGTGACGTGTGGTGGCTTAAAGCAGCAGAAGTCTGTTGTCTCATAGCTCTGGAGGCTGAAGTCTGAGGGTGCAGGCAGGGCCGTGACCCCTCCAGAGGCTCCGGGCAGACCCTCCTCGCCTCTCCCAGCCTCCCTGGCTCCCTGGCTTGTGGCCACTTCGCTCCAGTCTCTGGCTGCATCTTCACTGGCTTCTCTGCATGTGCCAAATCTCCCCACCTCCTCTTCTAAGGACACAGGTAGTTGCAGGCAGGACCACTGAGATAATTCAGATCAACTTCCACCTCATGACCCTCAATTTGCTCACATCTCCAAAGACCCTTTTTCCAGATAAGGTAATTTACAGGGTCAGGGATTAGGATTTGGCATCACTGGGGGCTGTTATCCAGCCCACAAGGAGCGATAACGCTGAATTTTGGGACTGGTCTAAGAAGGGAGTGAGTGCTCTTCCTGGAGGGGCAGCCCTGCGCCCTGGGCCCCCCACTCCATGGAACAGGGGTTTGCAGGTGACCACAGCTCATGGGTTGCTTCCCGCCGCATCTGTTTCTTTCCCTCTGCGTCTTCGGAGTGTGATGAGACCCGGCGGGGCTCACGGTACAGGAGGGCAGGGGTCCTGGGGCTGCCCGGAGAGCAGTTCCGAGCCCCCGGCTGGCCGTGCAGAGTGACCTTGGGATGCATGGGTGCCTGGCACCTGCGCCGGCTGAGTGACGGTGGCTTCGGGTAGGACCTTGGATTCGAAAATTTGTAGGAAGCCCAAGTGAGGGTGAGGGAAAAAGGTGTTCCTGAAACATGGTGTAGCCTGGTGGTGAGCAGGAGCTGGCCCCACATTTTCTTTAGTCATCGCTCCTGAGTGGCCTTGGGAATCGTGGCCTCGCTACCTGAGCAGCTTCTCCCTGAGGTGTCTCTAATGGAACCACCCTCACAGGCACTGTTGAACCTGGCACGTAACTCGGGGATGTGTTGGCATTTATTAATTTGCAAACATACCACGCAGCATATGGGCCATTCATCTTTGATAAAGCGTTTAGGGAGCCGTCTTATTTCAGAGCTTATCTGTAAGGGAAGAAGGTGGTCTCCCGGACCCTTTGACACAAATACTCTGCCAGGTTGTCTGGTATACAGAGATCAGCTTGCTGAGACGGTGCGACTTTCGCCGAAATGACACAACCCTGTTAACGGTGGGCTCTGGCGGCAGAGTGAGGCTGGACTCACTTCTGTGACGTTACCAGCAGTGTGGCCTCTGACAAGCTAATTAACCTACTACTGCCACCACAGCTACCGCCACCGGTTCAACTACCACCGTGAGCACCATGACCACCATTGTGGGGTGACTCTACAATTCATCTATGAAAATGAGTTTTACTGTGGCTCACAGAGCTGTGAAAAGATGCCTGACTTATTTACCTTTTAAAAAAGGCATTCTATAAGTGAGACATTACAGCATTTCTTTACATAGTGAGCCTACTATATTTACAATGTAACTCACTTTCCCAAAATTAAATTTACACAAAACATTTGAGGAATATAATTTTTACAAGAACTGAGGCAAATCTGTGTCACAGGGTAGCCCTGCATTTACTTTTGCAGAGTGAATGAAACAGCACGTATCTGGCCATGCACAGATCATAAAGCTGACAGAATCAAAGTGACCTCCTGAGGTTTCAAACTGGATAAGAATGTGGTTTTCACTGCTCTTCAGCCCCATGACCCATTTGAGATCGTTTTTCTTACGCCCAAATAACACAGTGAGTGTTGAGTGAGTCCTTCGGAGTTAGATTATCTCCGTGTTTGTCTGCAAATGCTACCTCGCCTTCGTTTTTGAAGGATACTTGTTCTCAATATCAGATCGTAAGTTGACATTGTTTTTCTATTGGCATTTTAAAGATGTCATTTCATTGTTTTTCTTTTTTTTTTTGTCTTCTGAGAATCAATTATCAGTCTGATTTAGCTCTTTTGAAGTGAATTTGTCTTTCCTTTCCTGACTGCTTTTAAGATTTTTTTTCATCCCTGTTTTTCAGCAATTTAACCACTGGGATGAGAAATAAAAAAAAAAATCTTGGCGTATAATGTGCTTTTCAAATTTGCATTTGGATGCTTTTTGTCTTGATCTTAATGATCATTAATTTCAGAAATTTCTCCTGAATTAAAGAATGGATGCTCCATAGAAGTTTCTTCAACTTAGTGTGACAATATTTTGAAAATCTGGACACATAAAAAATATGGACATAAATGGCCACAGATACTTTGAAAGCCAAAAATAGGTAGCATTGGGCAAAATGTATAAGCTAGTCTTGGTACACATTTCAGTAAGTATCAAACTTCTTTCTGACAAATGGGGTTGCTGTGAAACCCAGGCACCTGAAGGGCTGCCCATTTTCACCGCCTAGGGGAAGTGTGTGCTTCGGGAAGCCAGCCGGTGCTCGCCTCAATTTCATCGCCAGACCACAGTGCTACTTCATCACGTGAACATAAACTTAACTCATGGTTAAACAATCAGTTCTCTGGGTTCATCTCTCAGATTTCATGTTCGTTGCCAAGACCTTGAGGTGGGCTGTAAAAATAATCAGTTTTATCTTCAGTGTGGACTAAGAAATTAATCATTGACAAGCATATCTATTAAATATGCTGTTAACACAAACAATGAATTTATCCTACCCAGATTTTTTCCCCTTTGTTGTTGGTTTTTTTTTCTTGATGAAGAGAAATAAAGATTTAGCCTTGATGCTGAAAGCTCGAAGAAACATATATCCTCAGCTTAGCAGAACAAGGCTGTCAAAATGGCTATTTCATCTCACTTTTTTTCTAAAAGGATGATTATTCAGGCCATAGCTTTTTATTAATTACTATGCCCATCATTTTTTTTCATCTTACTGAATTCGCTGAGAAAGACCAAGGGCAAACTCCTTTACGTTATCTGTGCTCAGGAAATAACGCAACTTTTGTCGAATGATTCGGAGTTCAAGACAGCCAGGAAATGAGCTTCTTCTGGTCCTGAAGTTGTGCCATAGGTTCAGACTGGCCAGTGCAGAATTTTTCAAGTATATCCTTCAAGAAGGGTACATTACTATGCATCCGATGACTGTGTGGACTAGGGTACTTTTTCAGCTTGGCTGCTTCTTTTTAACTCAGAGCTGATTTGGCCGTATCTAAATTGTAAGGCTTCATTATACTAATACATGAACTTCATCTTCTAAGGCAATACTGCAAGCTGACCTTGAGGGAAGCTTCAGGCAAACTTCATTTGCTTATTTGAGGTGCTTTTTATTATTATCCCTGTGCAAGATCTTGCTCTGTCTTTTGGTGCAAGACATTCTGATGATTTCTTTTCAAAATTTGCATGATTGGTTTTTAAATGTCCATCAAGAACAATGCAAGGGCTGCTTAGGGGTTGCATGCAGTCAAGATACCGAGACTTAGGCTCATTTGTATCTCTAAAATAATAAAAACCGGGTTCCCAATAAGCATGTAAATGGATGCTAAAATATTTAGTCAGACGGCGCTGGCTATGGTGTGGCAGGTGCCGCCTGGGCTGAGGAGTGGACAGGTGCCACCCAGGATGGGAAGCAGACAGGTGTCTCGCAGGCTTGGCCATTATTTGTGCTGCGAAACGATGTCAGGGAGATTTGAATTTCTCTAATTGTGCTTTCTAAAATTCACTGCGTTCACACTTCTGATTGGAAATTCCTGTTTTTATTTATGTTGACATGTTCCCAGATGGACACGTGGTTGAAAATCTGCACTGGGAGACTGGCTGCCGAGGCAGTGACATGCCAGTGCCCAAGGAGGGCAGAACCCGCTCCGTGGACGGTGGCTCGGCAGGACGCGGTCGCAGTGCTCAGCAAGCTTGAATACGCACTTCAGTAGGTGCTGGACACGGGACGAGGATGCCCTAAGGAAAACGCCCAGAGAAAGGGCGAGCCCACGGGCTGCTCACCGGACAGGTGAGAATCCTCTCAGGTTTAACTCAGAAATCTGAGAGCTGCACGGAGGCCTTTGGGGCACCCAGTGCGGGAACATGTGCGTTGAGTTCCAAACCCGTGATTCCAGGTCTTTTCGGGGCTCATCCAGAGCCGTTTTTTCTGTTCAACTGCAGTGAGTAAGGAGCAGTCACCGTTTTAAGAAAACATAGAAGAAAGAGCAAAAGGGAACAGGAAATCAAGAAATAGGTTGAATCTGGGTCCAAAGTGATATTTTACCAGAACCACTGCAAAGATTGACCATTTAAACAAGGCATGGAATTGCGTGGGCTGTGATGGGAAGCACACCTTTAGGCCCTTGCCAGGGGGAGATGACGGCATGGGAGCAGTGGCTGCTCCTCACTTAGCTGCTGCCTCCTTTGGCTAGCCCTGCCTTGCATCGTTAGCGTCTGTGTGATTAGAAACACGGACACCTGCCCTAAGAAACCATACTGCACGACTGGGCGTGGCGGCTCACACCTGTAATGCCCGCACTTCGGGAGGCCGAGGTGGGTGGATTATGAAGTCAAGAGATTGAGACCATCCTGGCGAACATGGTGAAACCCTGTCTTTACTGAAAATACAAACATTAGCCAGGCGTGGTGGTGCATGCCTGTGGTCCCAGCTACTCGGAAGGCTGAGGCAGGAGAATTGCTTGCACCTGGGAGGAGGAGGTTGCGGTGAGCTGAGATGGAGCCACTGCACTCCGGCCTGGGCGACAGAGAGACACCCTGTCTCAATAAATAAATAAACGAATAAATAAACACACAAACAATAGAGATAATAACTTTGTCACTGGCTTGTGTGAGAGCCGAGCAGCGTAGTCAGGTACTTTGCACAAATTATTTCTTCCAGCTCTCACTCCTGCCCCCATCCCCTGAGGACCTGTTTAGCTCCTGATCTTACAATTCAGAGCAGTTTTAGGATCCTGGGAAGAAATCCTAGGACCAATGACTCTCAGCTGCAACAGGAAACAGCTCTTTTATCTTCCTGTTTTCTCTTCCAGGTGATGTGGCTTAAGCCCTAACCCTGCAAAGTCCGCGGCGTCTCTCTCCTTGCTGGCGTAAGGCTTTTCTCTGTTCCCCGATGTCTCTGCCTGATTCTGCACAGAAAGGCCCTTCCGAGAGCGCTCCCACTCAGCAGGGGCTGACTCCAAGGCCGGGTGTTCTGCATGCCCCAGCACGAGGCTGCCAGCGAAGAGGAAACCCTACTCCTTCTCATTGTTCCAGGGAAGCTGCCAAGGTGCCTCAGCGTGAAAGCCTGGGAGTCGCCACAGGTCAGTGTATCCCTCACGAAACCCTCCCGAGACCACTCCCTGCTCTTTCTAGGGCACCTAACAGCTGCCAAGGGACTCTTCATCCTTGTAACTGGCTGCATGCCAGGCAGCCCGGGCAGGCCCCAGGTAACATGGGGAAGTGGAGGCTCAAGCAGGCTTGGGTCTCTGAGGACATCTGGGCTGTGGGGAGCCTTGGTGCTGAGCTGGCCCAGCACTCGCGGAGTCACCTTGCAGCCTCTGGAGGGTGCAGAGGGCCCTGGGTCCCAAAGATCTGCTCCAGCCACGTGGCCCTGGTGTCCCCCTCTCCCTGCCCCTCCTTGCCCACCTGGCTCTTCCTCAGCATTGCCTCCAGTGGGTGGCCAGGAGGGCAGGTGAGGCCTCTCGGAGGAGCCTAGCACAAGCGATTCTGTTTTGGGGGCTACTTCAGACATTGCTGTGAAAACAGCATCGTGACACATTCTGAAAATGGCATTGCGACACAATTGTGAATTCACACCAAGACCTGGGCTATTCCTATATTCAGAGATGCGCTGAAACCTTTTGTCATTTTTCCTTTTTAAAATTGTTGAAATTTGCCCATTAAATCTTAAATTGCCACTAGCCAACATGGATGCAATCTCCTGAGGATGGCGCCGCCGGGCACACCTGCGTCTGGCCTGGTGGTGGGAAGGAGCCCGAGGGACCCCGGGACAGGGGTTCTTACCACTGAGGAGAGGCCGGTTGTGCCGGTAGGGGGTGGGCAGCTGGCCGACGTCCTCCATGCGGTGGCTCATGACGCGTGCCAGGTGGCCCGTGTGGTGCAGGCTGCCCACCACGATGCTCTGCAGGTATACAGGCTCCACGAAGTGGGACAGGAGCGCACCCTGCAGCCCCAGGACGTTCCACCTGTGGGGAGAGCCAGTGGTTAGTGGGGCCCACCCTGGAGCCCAGGACAATTCCAGCTGTGGGGAGAGCCAGAGGTCAGCGGGGCCCACCCGGAGCCCAGGGAGCTGGGTCCTTTCTGCCCCTCTGCGGCCTGGTCTTGAGGACCTGTCATGCTTCCCATCGTGTGGACCTGGGGGGCCTCGCCGGGGGTGCCCAGGCTCAACCCACTGTCACCTGGGACGGGGATCTGAGGGCCCCTGTGCGCTAACAAACACCACTCCCTTTTCTGAAAATGAGTCATTAGGCAGAGTGGAAGCTACTTCTCTCTGGGATGTAGAATTAGATGTTTTAAGAAGGATGCTCTGTCCCGAAAGTGAATCTGAAGTTTTCTTTATATTAGCTGGGAAATACTAGAAATCGAATTTATTTTAGTTTAGGAAAAATACTTTCTACTCCCTTTGTCCTTAGCAGTCGAAATGACCTATTGTGTTGAAATTAAATGACATGAATAAATGACCTTGCTTTGGTCTGGGGATGATTTGGTTTTGGAAGCCCGGATTGGAGATGAACGACAAGTCCATTTTGTTTGAAATAAATATAGCTCTGGGTGAATGTTTTTGCTTCTTCGAGCAAAAATACTAAGAGCACTGGGATTTTTCCCCGTTAAAGTTGGGTGGCAAGAGGTTCCATGCATGTGTTATTCAAGGCGACGTTCTGTGGTCTCCACTCTAATGTGCCTAAAATCCCACCTCCACCAGTAGCAAGCATTCTGCAGCCAATTTCTTACATCATTGTTCTTTTCATTAATTAACGTTTCTCCACTGTTAGAGCAATTACTGCAGTCCCTGCATGCAGTGCCTTTTTTCATGATTAATAAGGAGTCATATTTCCATTCCTGAAGCAGTCAATTAACACAGAATTCTTTCCATTAATTACCGATCTACCTGGAGAGTAATCTTCTCGGAGAACCTGTGACACCAATTGCTTTAAAAAGTTCCCTTTAAATTTTATTCCAAAAACACAGGCAATTTAGCCAGCGATATTAATTTGCCTCAGAAGCATCTCTGTGAATGAGAAACATCTTTTAATCTCATGCAAGAAAAGGCAGCCATCTGGCTGGTGGGGATTTGGGGGAGCAGCTCTCCCTCTCTCCCTCCGCAAGTGCAGGTCATTAAAGTAATGTGCTCATCTACATAAAACTCAAATGGAATATAAAAGGTAATATTTATATACAAACAATTTAGTCCTGCAATTTAAACAGTCATTGGTTTTATGAAACATTTACTTCAGTCTATCAGATTTGCATAACTTCATTTAAAAAAATATTGTGGTCATTTCTACTAGTCACGGTGTTTCTCCCAGAAAGCAAGGGAAGGGCTGGCCTCTGGAAACGTGAGGTTCTCCCTGAGGGATGAGCTTGGGAGCTCTGAAGGGGAGGACGAGATGGAGGCCACAGAGCACCTGCCACTGAGAAGCCTTCATTCCACAGCGTGTCTGCCTGGATCTCCAACGGTGGCTCTTCAGAGTCAATTTTTTCTTTGATGTTCACTGATAAGTCAGAGCATGTCAACAAAACCTGGGAAAGGAGACTTTGTAACTGAGCTTTTCCTTTGGTGTTTTATGTTTTTTGTTTTGTTTTGTTTTTAAATAGAGACATGGTTTTGCTGTATTGCCCAGGTCACTCCTGGGCTCAAGTGATCCTCCTGCCTCAGCCTCCTCAAGTGCTGGGATTACAAGAGTGAGCCACTGCACCCAGTGTTTTCTGGTTTTTTTAGACAGGGTCTCACTCTGTCATCCAGGCTGGAGTATGCTGGTGCAAGTCGTGCAGTCATAGCTCACTGCAGCCTAATTATTTTGTATTTTTCATAGAGGCAGAGTCTTGCTATGTTGCCCAGGCTGGTCTCAAACTCCTGGGCTCAAGCGATCCACCCACCTTGGCCTCCCACAGTGCTGGGATCACAGGCGTGAGTCACCATGTCCGGCCAATGCCAATGTTTTTGAGGAGTGGTTGAGGGATTTGGCTTGTTCCCTTGAATCTGAGACCAGAGGACAGACCAAAAGCTGGGGGGAAATTCAGCAGCATGGCCCTCCTTGGGGTGTGAGATGCCGGAAAACAAGGCCCCAGAAAGGACCCCGTGTGGGGCCCAGGGCTCCAGTTACGTGGTCCTACTGTGCCTGTTAATTCTCAGACTGTTAGTGCAGTCTTAAAATGTCTTACAAATTAAAGTAGGGAAAGGTATGTTTCCACCATCAGTAACAAAGCACCTTCTTGAAATAAACCATGAGTTAAAAAGTAAAATCAGGATTCCTGGAAGAGACGCCGTGGTGTTAGAGGTAATAGGAGCACCAGCTTTGAACAAAACTTCTGGAACGTACGTGAGTGTCTGTGATGCTGCAGGACACCGGGAAGACAAATAACTTCAATATCAGGTTCCCATCTGATAACCTTTACAATAAAGAGGAAATCAACCTTCTCCTTGCCTGGCTATCAGAGTTTAAACTTATTCAGCTAACACGATCAATAAAACCAAATGTCTTTCTGAGTATGAGCTGGAGAATTTTTAGCATTCAGGATTGAATGGAAAAATACCTCTCCTTTTGTTCAAACAGCTGATATTACCGCACTGTTGACAGAGAAAAAAAAATCCCATGTCTAGTTTTCAGTACAGATAATCCCTAACTAAATGTATTTTTGTCTGTGTGTCAATCACTGAAATACCATAAGTGGGGGAAGATCTTGGAAAAAAAGCTGCCGTTCTTTAGCCAGGAGTGGCAACCTGCTCACTCAGCCCAGGCCGCAGTCTCCTGGCCACAGCGGAAGGAAAGATGGGTCTGCGGTGGGCTGCCGTTGCCTCAGGCTGTCCCTGTAGGTGCGCCGGCCTCAGGCAGGGGACAGGGACCGCCCTCGCCTGTTTGGATGCTTTGGTTTTCCGCCGTGATGTGGCCCTCTGAGATGTAAGTCTAAAGTTACATGAAGCCTGCAGCGAAGTCCTCGGCCACCACCTGGCGTGGCTCTTAGGCCTGCTGCTGGATCGTCTGGGAGCTGTGAGGACCTCCTGAGGCCTGGCTCCCCAAGCGTTCTGGTGTGATTGGGTGGTCAGTGTGGCCGTCAGCTTTCTCGGGGCCACCCATGTGACTCTCATGTGAGCCAGGGTTGGGGACTTCCACAGCAAAGTGGCAGATTCTGGAGCCAACACAGTCAGGTACCATGTAGGTCATGATGCTGGGCAAAGGGGCCTCCCTTGGCCTGTCTCTTGCTCTCTTATCAACTCTCTTCTCAGTGGTCCTCAAAGTGGGGTGCCTGGGCCAGCCACCCAGCGTCACCTGAGAACTTGATAGAAATGTAAATTCCTGGCTGGGCGGGGTGGCTCATGCCTATAATCTAAGCACTTTGGAGGCCAAGGCAGGTGGATCACCTGAGGTTGGGAGTTCAAGACCAGCCTGGCCAACATGGTGAAACCCCGTCTTAAAAAAAAAAAAAAATGTAAATTCCTGGGCTGCACCCTGGAACTGCTGGCTCATGAACTCTGGGGTGGGGCCTGGTGGTGCAAATTCTAACAGCAGCCTCCAGGTGGCTCTGAGGCTGCTCAGTTCAAGAACCACCGTCTCCGTGTTGGTTTTGTGGTCACAGTAGCCGTACCTACCTCTAATGGCATTGCAAGAGCACAGGAGATGATTTAATCTCTGGCTGGTCAGGGGGTGACATTTCCCTTCTGTCACACCCCACCCCCAAACCCCTACCTCACACCTTCTTCCTTCCACATTTTGGCAACACAGGTAATAAGTACAAGATGTTTCTGCATAAATGCCTCATCCCATTTCCAGGCAACTCAGATCTATTCTGGGGCCTAAGTGAAAAATAAGCCAACAGCCTTTTGACTCAATAACATGCCTGCTAGGAATTCACCCAGCATCTGCATCCTCAGTGGACACCTGATGTACGGATGGGGCCAGTCCTGAAGGGGCTGTTTGTAATTGCAAAGCAGACAAAGCATAGCAAAGCAGAAACTGGAAATCACCTATGTGCGTCTTGGCAGGGAACTGGTTAAATAAAGGATGGTGTGTTCGTGATGCCCTGGCCTGCCTGACCATGTGTCCCACACCTC
This sequence comes from Cebus imitator, assembly GCF_001604975.1. Taxonomy (NCBI): domain Eukaryota; kingdom Metazoa; phylum Chordata; class Mammalia; order Primates; family Cebidae; genus Cebus; species Cebus imitator. Next base: position 18,900 of record NW_016107828.1, on the reverse strand, counting down.
CTGTGCCTCTGCGGCCAGCCTTGCTTGCTGGGACGCCCTTGGGGTCAGGAGGCCACAGCTGCCCGACCTGCGCCTTCTGCTGTGTGGAGACTCTGCCCCTCACGGCTCCTGCCAGCCTTGCCCATCACATCACGTGGGATGCTTGTGATTGCTCTAAAAACACCGGGCTCTCATGCTGTCCTCTCGAGGTCCCTGCCTTGTGTCCAGTGGCATCGTGGTTGCCTCCTGCTGGGCTGCCCCTGCCCCAGACCTTGTGTGCCTGTTGTTTAAATCTCCCGGCATTGCTGAGCACGGGTCTGGTGTGCAGAGGGAGGTGCCTGATGCGTAGGAGGAAGCTGATGGATGGTGCGTCCCTTCAGCAGCTGTGTTGTGTTCAGAGGTGGAAACAATGCTGGGCAACATCCCAGCAAGGCTCTTGTTGACCCCACCCCACAGGCTCTTCCTCCATGTGGCTGTGACCCCCCCAGGGGGGCCTGTACCTGCCTTGAGCCTCTGCAGCTTGGGATGTCTCAGCTCGAGGGTTGGGGTGATGCCGCGTAGAATGGGTCCCCTGACCTCCTGGGTGCTCCCTGAGGCCCCAGCCGCCATTCTGCAGAGACTCCTGAGTCTGTGAAGCAGTGCCAGGGCCTCCACCCACCCCAGCTGACCTGCCAGTAAAGCTGACCTTCGGCCCGGGGGCTGCCTTGCCGGCACCATGTGGGGAGGAAGTGAGCAACCCCTGAGCTCTCAGGGAGGGCCTGGGAGTACACGAGGGGCTTGCCGTTTCAGGGCCACCAAGTTTTGGGGTGGTTCTGGTGTGGCCCACATCACAGCAGGAGACAACCGACGCAGCTGCCCGGGAGCTCACACAGGTCAGGCCACAGGGAAAGGAGAGCAGTGTGCACCCCAGGCTCTGACGTCTGAATGCTCGTGTTCCTGAAAATTCACGTGGAACTCTTATCTCCCAGAGTCTAAGAGTACTCTGGTTGGCCTCTGGTTCTGGGGACAAAGGACAGGTTTCACTCAGCCCAAGGACCTTTGGTTCCTTCTGTTAGGCCAGCGGCTGTGAGATGACACCTGGCGACTTAGGGGCCTCAGCCCGGTGCCTCCGTCTCTGCATCTCTACGTTGGCTTTGCGGCATCGTGCTTTCTGGGTCATTGCTGAGTATCCCAGGTCCCCACTCAGCTGGCCTCATGTTTTCTCTTGTCCCCCAGACTGGAGTCCCAGTTCTTACGTTGTTGATGCCAGCTTGTCACCCTTGGCCGTCTCCATAGCATCTGGGCAGGTGCCCCCAGGAACTGGGCTCTGGTCTCAGGAGCCTCGGCCAAGGTCGGTGGTACTGGTGCAGGAGGGCAGAGCCTCGGAGGCAGAGGGGCTGCTGATGTTTTCATTATTACTTTTTATATTTGATAAGTGTCAGTGAATTGATCACTACCTCTTTCCTCACTAGAGATGCTACAAAATGTCACTTAAGGCTGAGCACGGTGGCTCACGCCTGTAATCCCAGCACTTTGGGAGGCTGAGGCGGGCAGATCCCTTGAGGTCAGGGGTTTGAGACCAGCGTGGCCAACATGGTGAAACCCGTCTCTGCTAAAAATACAAAAATTAGCCTGGTGTGGTGGCTCATGCCTGTAATCCCAGCTACTCGGGAGGCGGAGACAGAGAATTGCTTGAACCTGGGAGGTGGGGGCTACAGTGAGCTGAGATTGTGCCACTGCACTCCAGCCTGGGTGGCAAGAGCAAGACTTCACCTTGGAAAAAAAAAAAAAAGAGGTCACTTAAAACCTATAATGAAATCACCACACAATCTATATTATTTTAAAATCAGTAAAAATATTTTTAAACCAGACGGGGAGTAACAGCAGTTATGTTACGAAGATCTACACTTTGAGGTTAGAACCGTGAGCAACACTCATTTGACCTCAGTGGTGTTGATAACATTTTAAAAACAAGAAGTCCAGCAACAAATCACGGAGGAAGGCATCAGGATTGTCCCCGGACAGGCTGGCGGACAGCAGGAGGCTCCAGAGGCTCTTGTGGGAGAACGCTGAGCAGCCCATCTAGGCAGAGGGAGACGGAGCTCTGCACAGTCTGAAATTTAAGTTCAGAAATCAGCCAGTGCCGTATTCCCCAGAGAGCAGCTGTAATTTCTTACAGTTCATTTTCATGGAGAAAGTTTTAATCTGTTTATCTAATGACACATTGTGATCAATAATCAAGCTCAGGTACTTAAAATTAGAAACCGTATCTGAGGGAACATTAGTTCCAGAAGATTTAGATGTTTTATATGCCATTCAGCATTTGATTCTTTGAGACAAAAGCGAAAAGCACCTCTGCGGTTTTCCCCGTTCTTCCAGGAGCCTGGGGCTTGGCTGTTAAGAGTGGAGCCTGACTCCACGGAGCTGGAGAAATAGGCTATGTCCGTGGGCCCTCAGCACGGGATTGTCATGTCCGCTGTGTCCGACCCTCATCCCACACAGGGGCAGGGTTTGGTTGCCAGGATGCTCCTCAACCTTAACTTGCGGCTCTGCAGGTCAGTCCTCATGGACCCGTGAAACAACCCATTTTCTGCAGTTCATCCCGTTTTCCCAGGGCTGTGGTGGTGGTAGGATTTTAGGAATAGAGTTTGCTGTGACTTTATGTGTCCTCTGATTTCCCGAAAACTGACTGGGTGATTTCTCTTGCCCTCCAGTGCCAGCCTCCTAGGGCTGCTGTGGCGACAACCACGGTGGGGTGGCTTCAAACAGGGATGTTCTCCCAGGCCAGAGCTTTGAAAGGGCATCCACAGGGTTGTTTCCCCTGGGGGCATGTGGCTGGTGCCACCTCCAGAGTCCCTGTTCTCTGAGCACCCGCTGCCTCTGAGGTCACAGAAGAGGCCGAGGACACCTGGGCACATCCGTCCCTGGCCCCAGCACTCATGTGCAGGCAGCGGCCCTGTGCTGGTTCCTGCCCCTTCCTCCCACCCTCTCGCCTCCCCGCTTCCCCAGCCCCTTTGCATTCAGCCCAAGGCCCTCAGTGGACTGAGGAGCCTCGGGGACCTGGGACTGTAGTGTCCTCTCACGGCCCTCAGTGGGCTGAGGTGCCTCGGGGACCTGGGACGGTAGTGTCCTCTCACGGCCCTCAGTGGGCTGAGGAGCCTCGGGGACCTG
>NW_016107828.1:0-15436 GCF_001604975.1 Cebus imitator | reverse complement strand
GCCTCGGGGACCTGGGACTGTAGTGTCCTCTCACGGCCCTCAGTGGGCTGAGGAGCCTCGGGGACCTGAGACGGTAGTGTCCTCTCACGGCCTTCAGTAGACTGAGGAGCCTGAGGGACCTGAGACTCTAGAGTGTCCTCTCATGGCCTAGACCCCTGTGGGACCGGCTGCACATCAGGCCATTTCCTTGGGGCTGGTTTTGGGGACCAGGCAGCACCCATGGGCTCTGAAAAGGCATTCATAGGGTTGTGCTTCCCCTGGGGGCATGTGGCTGGTTGCCACCTCCAGAATCCCCGTGCTCTGAGCACCTGCTGCCTCTGAGGTCATAGAAGAGGCCAAGGACACCTGGGCGCGTCCGTCCCTGGCCCTAGCACTCATGTGCAGGCTCTAAGTGGTCACATATCATCACATCAGTGGTGTGTGCTGAGGCCCCAAGATGCAAGGACACAGTTCTGGGCACCACAGGGAGGGCCTGATCTGTTGGGGGAGACAAGATGGCCACAAGTCCTTGGCCCAGGAAGAGCAGCTTCTGAGCAGGGGCCTGGCTCTCAGCTTTCTCTGCTGGGGCACCTGGAGCCTGATGAGCCGTCAGTGCTGTCGGGCACACACGTAGGCAGGGTGGGGGTCCTGCCCAGCAAATGGGCTCAAGGTGTACTCCTGTGGCTCAGTCGTGGGTCCTGAGACCACAGCGGATTTCAGATGCAGTGAGGGCCATTCGGCCTGGCAACAGCCCCAGATCCATCTGAATGGTGGGGAACATTAGGTGTGGGTCTCAGGAGGCTCTGAGGCCCCATGGGGCACTGACTCCTAACGCAGGACAGAGACAAACGACTCATTCAGTGACCCCCAGAGCAATGCTGAGGCTGTGTGAAAAAGAACTGCAACCCCATCAGGATGGGGTGATCTACCTTCCAGGGAGGCCCTCGGCCCTTAGGAGTGGGGACAGCCACAGCGTCACCATCACCCATCGCAACACCCACACCCACATCCATGCTGTCACCCAGTGTCACACCCACCCACAGCTTATGACCCATTTTAAGCCCCTGTAAAAACTTCAAGGTTTCTATAACATACTTTCATATTTTGCCGTAAAATGATCTTACCACTGACGTTGTGAAATGAAATCTATTATTATTCATGGAGTTCTGTACCCAGAGAATGCCTGCTGTTACCTAGGAATATTATTATGGGGTATTATTGATCTGAAAGGTGATACCTATGCATTACTTTTGATCTGTAGGTGGGGAGTAATGTCACTGTGTTGTTTAGATCTTTTGATACAAAAGATCTTTTTTCATTGATATCAAAGGGAAATTGCAAAAAGAATTACCAATTTGTCTAATGGATGCGCTTTCTGTGCCTTAATTATATATACAATTCTATCCATTTAGTCCCATTTTATTACATGAAAGCCATACAAAGTCAGGGATCAAAAGCCAGCCAGAAATTTCTCTTATGGCTGCCCAAACAGAACTGCGCCTCTTCACAGAGAAATTTCGAGACAGGGAAGCTGACATGACTGCGGGTTCCCGGCCACGTGCGGGATGAGACTCGTGCTCTCTAGGAGAGAAAATCCGCAGGTTTCACTGGTTTTAGCACATCCCTAAAATTTATGAGCAGCATGGATACCTTCGTAGCCCTGGCTGAAGTTAGTGGGAGGGCAGAAGGCGCGTGCTTCAGCTCTGTGAAGTCATCGCGTGGCACATCAGAAGGCCGCAGTCCTCTGACATTCCCGTTCCCACGGTGTCATCAATCACGCCGCAGTGATTCCTTGTTCACATCGTGGCCGTTCTAACAAAGTGGGTTTCCTTCATTCACAAGCGCGGTGAGCAGCTCCTGGAAGCTGACCACGTACAGCACTTTGTACCTTGTGGGGGTGTAAAGACGTCTGGCACGTGGGGCTCAGGTGGATGGAAAGGCAGGCACAGTCGGAGGCAGCCCCTTCCTGTGCTGGGGCTCCCCATGGTGTAGACGTCTCCTCAGGTTGGGTCTCGAGCCGTCACAGCCAAGTGAGCCAGTGCTTCAGGGTTGCTGCATTCAGCACCAGGGCAACTCAGGCTGCACTTGCCAGCCTGGGCCAATGAGGCTCCATCAGACTCCCTACCAGCCCACCTAGGTGTAGCCAACGTGCTGTGAGGGGTTCAAAGCCCTCGTCCGCCCCTGCTGTGGCTCCTTCCTCCCTCCCTCTCTCCTATCTCTTTTATTAGCTATGAATCACCTAATCTATCTATAATCTATCATCTACCACTCATCTGATCTCTCCATAATCTATCATTTATGATCTGTATCATCTATCTATCTATCCACATCTACCATCTATCTCCCTATCATCTGTCATCTCCATCTATCATCTATCGATCTATCTATCTATGCCTGCTACATGCCCACATCCACTGTGCCAAACACTGAATGAATGAGGTGGAATGAGATAGGGTCCCTGCCTGCCAGAAGCTCAGAGTTGGGTGGGAAGGATGGATCCTAAGGAGGATGAAGGCCCCCTTGTTGAGACAGTGGACTCACAGCAGCCTCAAATATGTTATTTCTGGACGAGACAGTGGTATGCTGCTAACAATCAGCTCTCAAAGAAACCAGCACGCGTGTGTAGCTTCCCAATTTCCGTGGTGTAAGCACCATCACTAATGCCAATTTCAAGGCCCCAGTGTGAGGTTACTTAGCCATCTTGGGTGGTGATGAACCACCACACATATATGAGAGATGTAAATAATTTCAAGAGCAGAGATAACAGCAAAATAATTTAAAGTGGTGAGTTTTGAGTACCATACGTTTGTTCTAATATGACATTTAGTTCTAAGTTGATGTAATTTAGTTTTTAATAATGACAACCTACTTTTTAAAAAATATATTTTATTGCTTTTTACGTTTTGGGGTACATGTGAAGAACATGCAAGATTGTTGCATGGGTACATATATGGCAATGTGGTTTGCTGCCTTCCTCCCCATCACCTGTATCTGACATTTCTCCCCGTTATCCCTCCGCAACTCCCCACCCCCCGCTGTCCCTCCTCTGGTTCTCCCCCACAGACCCCAGTGGATGATGCTCCCCTTTGTATTCATGTGTTCTCATTGTTCAACACCCGCCTATGAGTGAGAACGTGGTGTTTGATTTTCTGTTCTTGTGTCAGCTTGCTGAGAATGATGGTTTCCAGGTTCATCCATGTCCCTGCAAAGGACACAAACTCATTGTTTTTGATGGCTGCATAGTATTCCATGGTGTATATGTACCACATTTTCCCTGTCCAGTCTATCATTGATGGGCATTTGTGTTGGTTCCAGGTCTTTGCTATTGTAAACTGTGCTGCAGTGAACATTCGTGTGCATGTGTCCTTATAATAGAACAATTTATAATCCTTTGGATATATACTCTGTAATGGGATTGCTGGGTCAAATAGAATTTCTATTTCTAGGTCCTTAAGGAATCGCCACACTGTCTTCCACAATAGTTGAACTAATTTACACTCCCACCAACAGTGCAAAAGTGTTCCTATTTCTCCACATCTTCTCCAGCATCTGTTGTCTCCAGATTTTTAAATTATTGCCATTCTAACTGGTGTGAGAGGGTATCTCAATGTAGTTTTGATTTGCATTTCTCTAATGACCAGTGATGATGAGCATGTTTTCATATATTTCTTGGCCTCAGATATGTCTTCTTTTGTAAAGTGTCCATTCATATCCTTCGCCAACTTTTGAGTGGGCTTGTTTTTTTCTTGTAAGTCTGTTTTAGTTCTTTGTAAATTCTGGATATTAGCCCTTGGTCACATGGGTAGATTGCAAACATTCTTTCCCATTCTGTTGGTTGCCGAGTCACTCTAATGACTGTTTGTTTTGCTGTGCAGAAGTTCTGGAGTTTGATTGGGTCCCATTTGTCTATCTTGGCTTTTGTTGCCAATGCTTTTGGTGTTTTAGTCATGGAGTCCTTGGCTATGCCTATGTCCTGAATGGTTTTGCCTAGATTTTTTTCTAGGATTTTTATGGTGTAAGGTCTTATGTTTAAGTCTTTAATTCTTCTGGAGTTAATTTTAGTGTAAGGTGTCAGGAAGAGGTCCAGCTTCTGCTTTCTGCCCATGGCTAGACAGCTTTCCCAACACCTTTCCCCATTGCCTGTTTTTGTCTGGTTTGTCAAAGATCAGATGGTTGTAGATGTGTGGTGTTGCATCCGAGGCCTCTGTTCTGTTCCACTGGTCTATATCTCTGTTTTGGTACCAGTACCATGCTGTTCTGATTACTGTAGCCTTGTAGTATAGTTTGAAGTCAGGTAGTGTGATCCCTCCAGCTTTGTTCCTTTTGCTTAGAATTAATTTGGCTGTGCGGGCTCCCTTTTGGTTCCATATGAAGTTTAAGGTGGTTTTTTCCAGTTCTGTGAAAAAGGTCATTGGTGGCTTGATGGGGATAGCGGCGAATCTGCAAATTACCTTGGGTAGTACAGTCATTTTCACGACATAGATTCTTCTAACCATGAGCATGCAATATTTCTCCATCTGTTTGTGTCCTCTCTTGTTTTCTTGAGCAGTGGTTTGTAGTTCTCCTAGAAGAGGTCCTTTACATTCTTTGTTAGTTGTATTCCTAGGTATTTTATTCTCTTTGTAGCAATTGTGAATGGCAGTTTGTTCTTGATGTGGCTCTCTTTAAGTCTGTTATTGGTGTATAGGAATGCTTTTGATTTCTGCACACTGATTTTGTATCCTGAGACTTTGCTGAAGTTGCTTATCAGTTTCAGGAGATTTTGGGCTGAGATGATTGGGTCTTCTAAACATACAATCATGTCATCTGCAGATAGAAATAGTTTGACTTCCTCCTTTCCTAATTGAATACTTTATTTCTTTTTCTTGCCTGATTGCTCTGGCTAGAACTTCCAGTACTATATTGAATGGGAGTGGTGAGAGAGGGCATCCTTGTCTAGTGCCAGATTTCAAAGGGAATGCTTCCAGTTTTTGTCCATTCAGTATGATATCGGCTGTGGGTTTGTCATAAATAGCCTTTATTATTTTGAGATATGTTCTGTCAATACCTAGTTTATTGAGAGTTTTTAGTATAAAGGTTGTTGAATTTTGTCAGAGGCCTTCTCTGCATCTATTGAGATAATCAATAGATGGTTTTTGTCTTTGGTTCCGTTTATGTGACGAATTACGTTTATAGACTTGTGTATGTTGAACCAGCCTTGCCTCCCCAGGATGAAACCTACTTGATCATGATGGATAAGCTTTTTGATGTGCTGTTGCAATCGGTTTGCCAGTATTTTATTGAAAATTTTTGCATCTATATGTTCATCATGGATATCGGCCTGAAGTTTTCATTTCTTGTTGAGTCTCTGCCAGGTTTTGGTATCAGGATGATGTTGGTCTCATAAAATGATTTGGGAAGGATTCCCTCTTTTTGTATTGTTTGGAATAGCTTCAGAAGGAGTGGTACCAGCTCCTCTTTGTATGTCTGGTAGAATCTGGCTGTGATCCCATCTAGACCTGGGCTTTTTTTTTAGGTGGTAGGCTATTAATTGCTGCCTCAACTTCAGTCCTTGTTATTGGTCTATTCAGGGTTTCAACTTCTTCCTCGTTTAGGCTTGGGAGGATGCAAGTGTCCAGGAATTTATCCATTACTTCCAGGTTTACTGGTTTATGTGCATAGAGTTGTTTGTAGTAATCTCTGACAGTGGCTTGTATTTCTGTGGAATCTGTGGTGATATCCCCTTTATCGTTTTTTGTTGCGTCTATTTGATTATTCTGTCTTTTCTTTTTATTAATCTGGCTAGTGATCTGTCTATTTTGTTGATCTTTTCAAAGAACCAGCTCCTGGACTGATGATTTTTTCAAGGGTTTTTTGTGTCTCTATATCTCCTTCAGTTCTGCTCTGATCTTAGTTATTTCTTGTCTTCTGCTAGGTTTTGAGTTTTTTTTTGATCTTGCTCCTCTAGCTCTTTCAATTTTGACAACAGGGTGTCGATTTTAGATCTTTCCTTGCTTCTCATGTGGGCACTTATTGCTATATGTTTTCCTCTAGACACTGCTTTAAATGTGTCCCAGAGATTCTGGTATGCTGTGTCTTTGTTCTTGTTGGTTTCGAAGAACATCTTTATATCTGCCTTCATTTCATTGTGTATCCAGTCAAGATTCAAGAGGCAGTCCAGTTTCCATGAAGCTGTGCGGTTCGGAGTTAGTTTCTGAATTCTGAGCTCTGACTTGATTGCACTGTGGTCTGAGAGACTGTTTGTTATGATTTCTGTTCTTTTGCATTTGCTGAGGAGTGATTAACTTCTGATTATGTGGACAATTCTAGAGTAAGTGGGATGTGGTGCTTAGAAGAATGTATGTTCTGTGGATTTGGGGTGGAGAGTTCTGTAAATGCCTGTTAGGTTTGCTTGGTCCTGGTCTGAATTCCAGTCCTGGATATCCTTGTTAATTTTCTGTCTCGTTGATCTGTCTAATATTGACAGTGGAGTGTTAAAGTCTCCCACTATTATTGTGTGGGAGTCTAAGTGTCTTTGGAAGTCATGAAGAACTTGCTTTATGTATCTGGGTGCTCCTCTATTGGGGGCATATATATTTAGGATCGTTAGCTCTTCTTGTTGCATTGATCCTTTTACCAGTATGTAATGTTCTTCTTTGTCTGTTTTGATCTTTGTTGGTTTAAAGTCTATTTTATCAGAGACTAGGATTGCAACTCCTGCTGCTTTTTGCTCTCCATTTGCTTGGTAAATCTTCCTCCATCCCTTTATTTTGAGCCTGTGTGTATCCCTGCATGTGAGATGGGTTTCCTGGATACAGCACAACAATGGATTTTGGCTTTTTATCCAGTTTGCCAGTCTGTGTCTTTTGATTGGGGCATTTAGCTCATTTACATTTAAGGTTAATATTGTTATGTGTGAATTTGATCCTGCCATTTTGATGCCAGGCTGCTAGTTTTGCCTGTTATTTGATGCAGTTTCTTCATTGTGTCAATGCTCTTTACCATTTGGTATGTCTTTGGAGTGGCTGGTACTGGTTGTTCCTTTCTGTGTTCAGTGCTTCTTTCAGGAGCTCTTGTAAAGCAGGCCTGGTGGTGATGCAATTTCTGAGTAATTGCTTCTTTGTAAAGGATTTTATTTCTCCTTCGTTTATGAAGCTTAGTTTGGCTGGATATGAAATTCTAGGTTGAAAGTTCATTTCCTTAAGGATGTTGAATATTGGCCCCCACTCTCTTCTGGCTTGTAGGGTTTCTGCGGGGAGATCCGCTGTGAGTCTGATGGGCTTCCCTTTGTGGGTAACTCGACCTTTCCCTCTGGCTGCCCTTAGCATTTTCTGCTTCATTTCAACTCTGGTGAATCTGACGGTTGTGTGCCTTGGGGTTGCTCTTCTTGAGGAATATCTTTTTGATGTTCTGTATATTTCCTGGACTTGAATATTGGCCTGCCTTGCTAGGTTGGGGAAGTTTTCCTGGATAATATCCTGAAGAGTGTTTTCCAGCTTGGATTCATTCTCTCTGTCACATTCAGGTACACCAGTCAAACCTACATTAGGTCTTTTCACATAATCCCATATTTCCTGAAGGCTTTGTTTCTTTTTACTCTTTTTTCTCTAATCTTGCCTTCTCGTTTTATTTCATTGAAATGATCTTCAAATGATATCCTTTCTTCCCGCCTTGGTCAATTCAGCTACTGATATGGGTGTATATGCTTTGCGACATTCTCATGTGTTTTTCAGCTCCATCGATTCATTTATGTTTCTTTCTAAGCTGTTTATTCTCGTTAGCATTTCGTGAAACCTTTTTTCAAGGTTCTTAGTTTCCTTGCATTGGGTTAGGATCTGTTCCTTTAGCTCAGAGGAGTTTCTTATTTCCCACCTTCTGAAGCCTGCTTCTGTCAATTTATCAGACTCATTCTCCATCCAGCCTTGATCCTTTGCTGATCAGGAGTTGTGATCCCTTGCAGGAGGAGAGGCATTCTGGTTTTGGGTGTTTTCATCATTTTTGCATTGGTTTCTTCCCATCTTTGTGGATTTATTTATCTGTGGTCTTTGTAGTTGGTGACTTTCAGATGGGGTCTCTGAAAGTCACCAACTACAAAGACCACAGGTAAATAAATCCTGTGGATATCCGGTTTGTTGATGATCATTTCTCTTTCTTAGTTTTCCTCTAACAGTCAGGCTCCTCTGCTGTCAGACTGCTGGAGGTCCACTCCAGACCTTGCTTGCCTGGGGATCACCTGCAGCAGCTGCAGAACATTAAGGGTTGTTGCCAGTTTCTTCTGCTGCTATCTATCTTTGTCCCAGAATGATACATGCCAGATGTCAGTCTAAGCTCTCATTTATCAGGTGACTCTTTGGATATATGGGGGTTGGGGAGCTGCCTGAAGAGACATTCTGTCCTTTATAGGAGCTCAGGTGCTGAGCTGTGAGCTCCATTGTTCTATTCAGAGCTGCTGGGCAGGTACATTTAAGTCTGCTGCAGCAGAACTCATAACTGCCTTTTTTTCCCCAGGTGCTCTATCCCAGGATGGTAGGGCTTTATTTGTAAGTTTCTGTTGTGTTGCTGCCTTTTTTCAGGGCTGTCCTGCCCAGCGAGGAGGCAGCCTACTCATAGTCTGCCAGCAGAGGTGTTGCTCCTCTGCTCTGGGCTCTGCCCAGCTGCCATGTGAATTTCCCTGCAGTCCTATTTATAGGGGTATAGTTAGAATTGCCTCAGCAGTGGTGGCCCACCTCTGTAATGGCAGACTCTCTCTGTAATGATGGACCACCTCAGCAATGTCAAGCTGCCTCTGTCATGGCAGACCACCTCAGTAGTGGTGGACTGCCTCGGTAATTGCACACACCCCTCCCCCACAGAGCTGGACTGTCCCGGGTTCAGATGTGCCTGCTGTGTAACTCTCAATCCGGAGTGTTTCAGATTGCTGGTTTTTGTCTGGGTGGGACTGGGCGAGCCTGATGACCTGGCTCCCTGCCTCAGACCCCTTTTTTTTTCAGTTGAACAGGCGACTCTGTCTCCTAGGCATTCCAGTCACCAGTTGAAATGGTGCCCAGATTTGTGAGATTTTGTGCAGAGACCTACTGCACCAGCTGTGCTGGAGACTTGTGGCACTTTTCCACCCGGGAATCTCCTGGCCTGGCTCCCTGTTTCGGGCCCCTTTTTATCAGTTGAATGGGCAACTGGGTGTCTCCCAGTTTTTCCAGTCACCTGTTCAAAAGGCGCCCAGATCTGTGAGATTTCCTGTGCGGAGACCCACTGTGCCGGCTGAAACAGCCGCACTGGAGATTTGTGGCGCTTTTTCGCCGTGGAATCTCCTGGACTGGCTCCCCATTTCAGTCCCCTTTTTATGAGTTAAATGGGTGACTTTGTCTCCCAGGTGCTCCAGTCGCCAGCTGAAACGGCACCTGGACCCGTGGGAGTTTTTTGTGCGGAGACACACCATGCGGGCCAAAACAGCAGTGCTGGCAACCCAGGGTGCTCCTCCACCCGGGAATCTCCTGGTCTGTGAGCAATAAAAATCCATCTGGAAATGCGGTGTCCACTCACCCTCTGTGCTCTTGCCGGGAGCTGCAATCCAGAGCTGCTCCTAATCAGCCATCTTGGATCCCTCCTCAGGGCCGTTTCTATATTATAATATAATCCAGATTTAACATACACAATTTTTGGTGGGTGATGTGGCTCACCTTTATAATCCCAGCACTTTGGGAGGCTAAGGCAGGCAGATCACCTGAGGTCAGGAGTTCAAGACCAGCCTAGCCAACATGGCAAAAACCCATCACTACTGAAAATACAAAAATTAGCTGGGTGTGGTGGTCGGTGCCTGTAATCCCAGCTACTCAGGAGGCTGAGGTGGCAGAATCGTTTAAACCTGGGAGGCAGAGGTTGTGTGAGCCAAGATCATGCCACTGCATTCCAGATAGGGTGACAAAGCGAGACTCCATCTAAAAAAAAAAAATTTGTCAAAGAAGAAAAAAACACAAATTTAAGCTTTTAATCTTCCTCTTGCTCATGCTCGTTCTCCAAGTAATTGTGGGGTATGGGGTCCAGGGGGCAGGGGTGTTGAGGGGACCCTGGAAAGTAGAACACAGGACACCTGAGGGACCCACCAGAGGCTCCATCACTTCTGGGCCTGGCAGAGCTCCTGCCTGTGGAGACCCTCAGTAATTGGGGGACGCAGCAAAAGCAGAGGCACCCAGGCTATCCCTGTATCTTCACAGGAGCTGCTTCACCAACTCCTCACAGCCGGGGCGGCCAGCACTATTACCCCTTAGTTAGAGGAAGAACCAGGTCACAGTGACTCTGAGAAACTTTCTCCACATTCCCATGGAGCCGGAATTGACATCTAGACAAGGATAAGCGCTGAGCTCCAGTCATCACCTATTTCTGCACAGCCCTCCTGCTGAGTATATTTACATTTTTAATGGCTGCAAAAGTGAGAAAATGGTATTTCGTGGCACCTGAAAACTACACATCCAACTGCAGGTTCAAGTCTGTGTCTGTAATGAAGTGCCTGGGGAGGCAGCTGCACTTACACAGCAGAAGTGGGTTTGGGGAGAAAAGAGTTTGGCCCATGCAGCTGGAGGTTTTACTCCCAGCCCGGGCCAGATGCCATGGCTCTGGAGCCTACCCCTGCACAGCACTTGCTTCTGAAGCCACTTCCCCGTGCCACATGCCCAGCCAAGGCATGGTGCCCTTTGACCTCCCTTGCAGCCCTTCCTCCCCTCCCACCCCCCAAAACCAAGGCAGCTTCCCTATTCTCACTTTTCCACCCTCTTCTCTCCTAGTGCACAGCAGCAAACACCTGGTCAGGAAGTTCCGCGGGCACCTGCGCACCAAGATCGAGTCCGGGGAAGGGACCGTCCCTGTGCGCAGTTCCAGCGCAGTGCAGACCTGGGACGGCGTCCTGCTGGGGGAGCAGCTGGTCACCATGTCCTGCACTGACAAGATCGCCAGGTGAGGCCCACAGCTCCCTCTCGAGGATGAGCGCTCAGCCCCCCAGCTCCTTGAGACCCACTTCTGGCAAGGTCAGAGATGGAGGGCGCATGCGGTCCGGGCCCTGTGCCTGAGCCGTGGGCTCCACAGCCGTTCTGCATGTTCGGTCCCACACCCTGAGCCCAAGGCACCCCGAGTGAGCAAGGCCCGGCTACCCCAGGCTGCCACTACAGAGCAAACAGCCCTGGCCTGACGCTTCCAGATAGGGTGGCCGAAGGCCAACGGAAAGCCAGAGCCTCCCCTCCCAGCTGCGCTTTCCAACAAAACCTTACCAACATCCCAGGATGGCCACCGGCCTTCATGTCAGCTGCATGGAACACTCCCCCACCGCCCCAAGACGTTGTCTTCTTGGAAGGAGTTTTCAGAGCCTCTGTTTGGAGGTCAGGATGAGCCGCTTCAGCCGAGCTCTGTGCGGAGGAGCAGGGAGGTGCAGAATGGGCACCCACCTCCCTCCCAGCTCCTCCAGTCCCTGCCATGCCCCGAGCTCCTCTGCCTGAGATCTGCCTCTACCTTGGTCTGATGCCCCAAGACCTCCCCCACGCTGATGTGACGCCCTGAGAGTGCCATCACTGGAGGGCATTTCTGTCACATTGGTCTGGAAAATAGGGGTGGTATGGGGCCAGCATGAGTTTCCCTAAAAGAGCCATGAACTTCCCCCAAGCCTGATAAAAAACCTAATTACAATGTGGTCACAGAAGTCTGGGTTAAAAGTGACCCCAAACGCCCTCTGGACACGCTGCTCGTCCAGTCATCTGCAAATGGAGTGAAAGCAGTGCATTCCACGCAAACGGGGTCTCTGGGCCCATGCCACCCCCAACTCTTAACCAGTCTGAGGCCCCTGAGACCCTCTGTAAGGACATTTCTGTGGTTAAACCAGGCAGGAAGTGCACAGGGTGGTCCCTAGGACGTGAAGAAAGGAGGCTGAGTGGGGAGAGGGGTACGAAGCCCGAGGCGCATGGAGGGCAGGGAGCATCACCTCTGACCCTTGCATGGAGCCTTTTGTCCCCATGGGGTCCTGGGCTCCCGACCACCCAGCAGGATCTGGGGAGAGAAGGGAGAAGGTAGGCCCAGCCAGCCCCTGTAATTCTCGTCAAAACACAGCTATCCTGGGCTCCCCAACAGATGGGCGCCTCATGAGGGCAGGCTGTGGCTTCAGTGCCCAGGCAGGACAGGCACCTCCCATGTGCCCTGCAGATCACAACTGTTTACCTGTCCTAAGCCCAAGCGCTGGGGCCTGGCCCGTCCTGAAAACCCAAGGGGCTGGAGGTCAAGGGGGTGACATCCGGGGGTACAGAGCGCACGAGGAGAGGGGAGACCCGAGCCACACCTGTGCTCTGCCCCCCCACCCCCGGATCCACACCGAGTGGCTTTGGGGGCCCCAGGCAGATGGAACCCCAGCCCCTGAAAGCAGTGATTCCACTTTCTCATGGAAATCACGGGAGAGCTGTGGGGAAATGGTGCCTGTCCCAGGCTCTGGGCACTCCCGGCCAGGGAGCCACAGGGTCGGCTAATGACAGTGAACCAAAGCCATAGTTTCCGCATCAAAGGGAACAGGCCACTGTCGGCAAATAGCTCATTTTTCAGGAGAAAATGTATTCCTCGTTGTTCTCATCTCTGCATGATGGGGAAAAGCAGTCATTTTCACCTCAACTGAAATTCTCTTGGTACCCTATGATAGCACTGGGTTTCTAAATTCACTTTCTGAGGCCCCAGAAAAACGAAGTAAATTAACACTACAGAATTGAAACTCTGCTGTCCCCAGGATCTTAACCATCCAGACGGTGGACTAAACATGGTGCAAACCCATGCGACGCGGGCAGGTCTGGGAGCTCAGCAGCCACCCGAGGGGCAGGGTTTTCCCTATAACAAAAATCTCCTTGAAAAACAAATGTCCACACTGCTTCACGGCCAGGGGTTTTCAGTGTCCGGGATCTGGGGGTGATTCTAGACTCATTTTGAAAAGAGAATAAAAGTTTGTGGAAATTGTCACACCTGTGGCTCTGGGCGGCTGAAATGAGAACTTCCACATTTGTCCAGGAATTAATCCTAAGCACCCAAAGGATAGAACAGAATGTGTCCGTCCTCTCCATTCATGAGTGCTTCATCCCCAAGTCTGGTGACAGGACAGAGGCACAGTGGAAGCGGGGATTAGGGGCGTGGGCAGGGCTTGAAATGCCTCCAGCCCCTGGCCTGGCCCCTTGAAGCCAATCCCACCTTCTGGTTTTGTGGCAGGTTCTCTCCTGTCTTAGAATTCTGCTTTCCCCTGTCCCATAATTTCTCCTTCCATCTCTAGCTCTCAGCCTCTCTATCTCTCTCCCTCTGTCTTTTTATCTCTGTCCTGGTCTCTATTTCTCTGCCTCTGTCTTTGTCTCTTCATCTCTGTCCTTGTCTCTCTGTGTGTATCTGTCTCTCCCTTTCCATCTCATCCTCCTCCCTGGCTGTGCACATCTCATCTCTTCATCTCTGCCGCACTCACCTGATGATGAGCTCCCTGTGCCTCTCCTTCTGCCTGCTCCCTCTGTGGTGACGCCTTTCCCTCCTCGGGTCCTGCCCCATGCTGTTCCCTGAACGGAGACTGCAGGAGTTCGGATCCAGGTATCATCTGCTTCTGTGTCTGAGCTCTGACCTCCAATGGCTCGACAGTGCTGCTTGGCTGCAGGGTGCCTGCCTTGGTGGGGTGCACTCAGGGCCACTGGGCTGCAGGGTGCCTACCACGGCGAGGTGCATTCAGTGGCCCTCCATGGTCCTCAGGGGCCCTGAGTCAGTGGCCCTTGCTGGTGAGCAGGAGGGGGAGGAGGAGAACAGTGGCCCCGATGACGACAGAAGTAGCACCACCACTCGGAGCCTCTCCTCTGGGCCAGGCACAAGCAACGGCATCGGGACACACCCTTTGGCATGAAGGTACCTGTGGATCTGCCAAAATCAGACTGAACATAAGACAAGCGTGTCAGTGCTAAGGCAGGAGCTGTTTCAGAATGGAGCCACACTTACCGTTTCTGAGTGGAAGCATATGTTATGCTAACGACTCCAGACCATAAGCATCTGGACTATGCGTTATTTGTACAGAGAGACCATCTGACAGTGTATGTGTTCATCTGTTTTCTATCCTGTACAAAAACAAAAATTAAACCTACAGCTAAAATAACATTCATCATAAAGGACCCTCATTCAGAAAGACACATGAAATATTCTAAGTCAGGGAATTAATGGCTGTCAATGGCAGTCTCTCACTCTGTGGAGAGTGGAGTCAGAGGACGCAGAAGTTGCCATCTGTGAAGTGGCAGGAGGATGCACATGGCCACAGAAACGACCTCACATGAGGCGCTGTGCCCAGCACAGGAGCACGCAGGAGCCAGCCACGTCCTGAGGGCCACAATGAGATGTGCAGCCAGTTGCAAAAATAGGTTGTCAGAGGGGATCCAAGATGGCCAAGTAGGAGCAGCTCTGGATTGCAGCTCCCAGCGAGCGTGCACAGGGTGAGTGGTCACATTTCCAGACGGATTTCTATTGCCCACACACCAGGAGATTCCTGGGTGGAGGAGCACCACAGGTCTCCTGTGGCTGTTTCAGCTGGTGGTCTGGCTCTACACTCAAAAACTTCACACAGGTCCGGGGCCATTTCAGCTGGTGACAGGAGTGCCAGGAAGACAGAGTCACCAGTTCAACTGAAAAAAAGGGGACTGAAACAGGGAGCCGGGCCAGGAGATTCCCAGGCAGAAAAGCACCTCCAGCACAGCCGGTCTCCACACAAAATCTCACACAAATCCGGTGCCTTTTCAACTGGAGACTGGAATGCCCAGGAGACAGAGTCAGTCGTTCGACTGAAAAAAAGGGGACTGAAACAGGGAGCCGGGCCAGGAGATTCCTGGGCGAAAGAGTGCCATGAGCCCCTAGCGTGACTTTTTCAGCTGTCACAGGTCTTCACACAAGAACGCACACAAATCTGGGCACCATATCTGAGGTAGTCCACCACTACTGAGGTGGTCCACCATTGCAGAGGCAGCCTGCTGTTGCCGAGACAGTCCATCGTCACAGAAAGAGTCCGACATTAGAGAGGCGGGCCGCCATTGCTGAGGCAGTTCTAACTATACCCCTATAAACATGACTGCAGGGAAGTTCACACGGCAACAGGGCGGAGCCCACAGCAGATCAGCAATGCCTCTGCTGGCAGACTGTGACTAGGCTGCCTCCTTGCTGGGCAGGGCATCCCTGAAAAAAGGCAGCATCATGACAAACTTAGAATTAAAGCCCTAACTTCCTGAGACAGAGCAACTGGGGAAAAAAAAAAGGCAGTTATGATTCTGCTGCAGCAGACTTAAACGTACATGTCCAGCAGCTATGAATGGAAAGAAAAAAGAACCTTTAAAAAAGGTTTGACGAAATGCTAACGAGAATAAACAACTTAGGCAGGAACATAAATGAATCGATAGAGCTGAAAAACACAACACGAGAATGTCGCGAAGCATACACCCGTTTCAGTAGCCAAATTGAT